>NC_087206.1:42188761-42218181 GCF_015104395.2 Macrobrachium nipponense
GGAACTGGAATGAACAGTTTATTATAAAATTGAGTTCCATCAGTACAGCCATTATTCTCAATGGCGTGTTATTATTATTATTATTATTATTATTATTATTATTATTATTATTATTATTATTATTATTATTATTATTATTATTATTATTCCAAATGAACAACAATTCATGGGAAGGAAATATGGGCGATTCAAATTTATTTGTGCATTATAAAAATAATTAAATGAAATAAATGATTCAAAAACTGTCGCTAACAATCGCAAATTCTTCTTAAGAAACTATAAAGAGCTCAACTAATATTTCTACAGCCAAAACCTCGACAAGAGTTTTCAGGTGACGAACATACCATTCATGTGGAACCAAACCTAAATGGTCCTAACTTGCAAAGACTGATGCAAACAAGAGAATGCCCATATGAGGATAAAGAAGCAGAGGTACAAACATACAGTACATTATGTACACAAAAAAGCAACAATACAAGTCAGAAAAAATACGGAAATGGTTCATGCATGATCCAAGTAATTACAGATTTTCATAAACTCCTGACAAGATGGCACTTCAACAGCAAGTACATACTCACTACAAAGCAACTGGTACTCACAAATGAAGATCCCTGGCGAAAAATAGATCTTAGGGGATATGAATAAACATATCTTCCAGCGTTGGATAGAATATGTATCATTGTTAAAAAAACACTGTTTAGAACATTGTCTACCTGAGAAGATATAAGCAAATAATCGTTCTCCTACTTATACTTATATTACGTGAGGTGGATTCATATTTTTATGTGATTTTTCGAAGTGTGGTTTATAAAGAAAGTTTTGAAAATTATACATGAACAAAAATATCATAATAAAATAAAAACTTAAACCATTTTTTTTTGTAACATTAAGAAAAACTTACAGAAAATAATTTCTTGATATTCTGAAAATATTAAAATCACCAGACCAACTGTTTATCCAGTGGCGTGCTGCATAGATGCAAAAGGTTCATTTTGCTTTACTAAACTTTATTCATAATATTATTATTATAATTACATGATTCTATACCAAGAAAAATGTCTTGATACAGAACACTAACTTTTGGAGTATCAGATTTTCAGTTTTCAAAAATGTGAAATGCAAAAGTTCGCTTTACACATTTATTCTGAAATGATTCTACAGCATTCTTAAAACAACTACTTACGTATTCACATACAAGTCAGAACACAAGGATACATCAACTGGTAGTACTGAATATGTAACCAATTGTGTCTACGTTAATCCGTTAAGAGCTCAAGGCCAGTTCACTCAGGTGAACACACGGATACGGATCGGCTAGCATTTCTAATTTTGGCATCACTGTGGCTCCTGAAACTATTTACTAAGCTAATTCCCCCATCAATAGGTGTTCCTTCTGTAGAGATCAGTATTACTCTGTTTAATACCGACTTTCCTTTCCTTCCACACTCAAACGCTGTAAACCTCTCATACCCCTTATTTTCTCAGTTTGAAATCTACTTTAGTTCTGAGGAAAAGCAGACTTTTAACTTCTCAGATAAGTGTAATTTTCTTTATCTTTCCACTCTGTTTCATTTTATAATTTCGATGCGTGAAATATTTACTGTACAATTATAAAACAATCACACCAAAGGCTAACTTTATAAGCAGTGAAAGTATTTAAACCTGGTGAAATAATGTATCTGGTTATTCGCAAAGAAAATGAAGAATAAACTGACAAATGCTAACAAGAAACTACAATAAGGGAACAAGGCAGGAGCAGATGCCATACCTGGTTTGCTTATGCTTTTATGCTATTACATCAGGATACAAAGTGGCCGCACTTAAGTTATTATATATTAATTGCATAAAGGGAAATTTAATAATCCATCACGAAAGGAGAGGCATTACCTGTGAGTTATCCACTCAGCCTTACGCCTTACAGTATCTTTAAAGCTTAATTATCCAGTTATCATTTGAAATATATAGCGTAAACCAATTAGTGCTTCCATTTCCTGTTCCTTTTCTTGAGTTTCTTTTCAGACATAAGCAAATTACAGCATAATGCAAAAAGAACTAAAGAGAGACTTATAAAGTGCCACATATAAAGTATATATCAAGGATAAGCAACTGGTTTTTTTCATTTCCCGTTACTTTTCCTTGGTTTATATAATCATTATATTTTGGTAAAGAAATAAAATAAGACACCTTTCCGACGTGAATAAATGACTGCATAACGCAAAAAGAAGCAAATGGAGACTTATGAAGGTAAATGAGGAACGGAAGGGCAGAATAAAGAAGATTGAAAAATGAGAGGAGACGCATTGTGCATCAAGTCTATTAATCCTAATGTACCATATAAGACAGAAAAAGTGATTTTGTACCACAAACGAGCGCTTCTACGATAGTCGTCGTAAACGCCGAAAATACACTTGTAAAGATTAGAATATTTAGTTTCCTACATACTTACTACGATCATACCAACAGCGCTTACATATACTTACACTTATATTAACATGGATAGTGGAAAAATAATTCCTCCTATCCCACGTACATTAAGGGATCGATGGGGATAACTACGATGGGGTATAACACCGTCCTTTCAACTAAGGGGCTTGAATGTTTAACAAGTAAGCATATATTGTAAAATGGTTGGTAAATACAGCTGGCCCACACTAAAATCAACCTGGTTGTCATAACGAGACTCTTCTCCTTCGTTCGAGTATATATTTTCAATTTCTCACGTCTTAAACCAATGCAACTATGATGTGGATAAAGTATACTTTAGAAAAATATAATACTAACAAATTTCTTTTATGTTATGCTGGTAGATCGAATCTATCAGCACATGTGACTATGTTACATTCGGTCCGAAATCCTTCGTAAACTATGATGCTAATAACCTTCAAGGCCTTGAATGATTTACAAGTTCGCCAGTCTTATCAACAACCTGATATCCAGTAGAGGTAACCGGTATATAAGCACTCAACAACTATGAAAGATATAAATTATCTCTCTCTCTCTCTCTCTCTCTCTCTCTCTCTCTCTCTCTCTCTCTCTCTCTCTCTCTCCAGGAAGTTTCCGGAGCGACATGCGCGTTTAGCCACTAATATACGCTAATGCTCGGTATCTGCATTAAGTCACAGCTTAAAGTTTCAATTTGGGGCCATGAGCGTGGAAGTGACGGAGAAACTTCCTGCTATTTGAAGCATAAAATAATTTCGTTCGGAAATTATGTGACTTCCAGGCTACCATAATGACTGTAATCTACAGCTAATGAAATCAGGCAAAACATTATTTCGCAATGATTTTCAAGTGTTAATAAGTCCAAGAACTAATATTCTACGAATACAAGAAGCACATCATAACTAATAAAAATGTAATCTCTTACAAAAGCTCAAGTCAATCATTTTAAACAAGGAATTGTAACTAATGGGGACCAGTTTGCTATTAATGTAAAGGTATACCATACACAGGGTGTCCATAATACACTGATTTACTGTCGTTGTTGTTCAAGATTAATATGGCTTTATGCCAACATGAGCTCTTGCTCATAGAGCAGCCTGTCCATTTTTTTTATTCTTTTATTGACGACATTTGATCCGCCTTTGATAAAGTGTGCCAGGAAAAATGTGGTGTCTCACACGATATGGTTCAGGTGATGACTCAGTGATGCACAAGCACGTGTCCGAGAGGATGCTATGGGATTAACTGTCGACCTTACCGGCTAAAACCAATGAGGCAGCAATGAATGGGTCACACAGGGATCATCCATCACACATGGGTGCTTCTACAATGATAGTTTAGATCTGTAATGTACTGGGACACATGGGAAATGATGGTAATAGAAATAATAATAAATAAAAAGAATACCAATGTTACTTTAACAACGACATATGCGATCATTCCACACCATCGCTCATGATGATATGGTGTTAGGTTATAGGAGATGGTGGTGAAAACAAAGATGTGTATCTGCCGTACAAGAAAAAACAAATAAATATAATATTCATATTATCATGGCTATGCCTTTTAGTACAGGAATATAATCCACTAAAATCTTGCCCGAGGTGCTTTAAAATCAAGTGGAGTGTGCATCCAGAGGTATAATGGTGGCCACCATTAACTTCTTTGGGCGACTGCCCTGGTTGTTTTTCGTCCATCTGCAGCTGGGGGCACAGTTCCTGGCTGGTTTTACAAATTATTGTAATAGTTAGATGCACCATATTGACAGATGGGGGCCTCGCTCATGCAACAGCCTGTAAGGATCGTTGTGTACAGTTTTACTTGTACAACATTGTCATCTTTGTGGTGGGCATTCCATGTCTCAGAGATGGTAAGAAACACATTTACCTTCTTCACGAGGTCCATCACATGGGGAGGGTGGCACATCAACTTTCCCTGGCGAGCTGACCTTCTGTGGTTTGCCCTCTACACTCTTGCCTACATTCCCCATTGGTGTCTTAAGGAAACCAAGAGCTTTGTCTTGTTCAGGCAGGCAATGAATAGAATTCCGCTATTGTTAATTAGTGTACCTCACTGTAGGCGATCTTTTCCCTTGTACATCCAGTCCAGTGTGCGATGAAGGAAATCAGAGCATTCATGACTGCCTTGAGGATGTAATATGCCTTCTTAATTGAAATCAAGACATGTTGGAGATAAAACTGTATCTCCGCTCTTTGTAACTAACGGGTGACTCAGTCAATGACAAAGGAACAGATGAAACTATACTCCATTTATGCTTGGGCTTTTGTCTGGTGATATATCATGTATGCCTTAGCCTTTACTGGATTATTTCTTGGTAGCACATTCAGCTGTATTTAGTCTGTTAGTCACAATGGTTTGGTGCAATGGCAGAGTTTAATATCTACCATGCTACAGGCAATCTTTCAACATTCAAGAAGGAGTGCTAGCCATGACTTGAGCTCAGGAACCCTTGGCTGCTATGTTTCAATAGGGATGGCCATATTTAGTTTGTTAGTTGTCAAGGGGTGAGTGTGAGTTTTAACCTGGAGGACAACCAAGAGGTTTCAAGAGAAAGCAACTCAGAACTAAGCATCATAATTAGTCCACTTGTGTTTGGTTGTTGTTGGCTAGGGCATGACTGGGAACCTTGTTGTTTACCACGACTCTCCAAGGCGTCCCTAATGTAGTCATACACAGGATGCTCAGAATACACCAATTTATTGTCGAGATTTGATCCATTTTTATACAGTACACAGATGGAAATGAGGTATCTTAGACCAGGAGGTTCAGGTGACATCAGTGAAGCACAGCACTTGGCTGAGAGGGTGATCCATGATTGTTTGACAACCTTACCAGCTCAATCCAATGTGTAAGCCACAAATTACGATTCCTATAAATTAGAGCATCATTATGGGACTAAAAAGTCCTAAATACCTGGAAATTCCTTCCTTATATCTCAAATATCACTGCTTAAATGTCAGGTCACCCAGGTACTTGACAACATATGTATTAGTAACTGATGTAACATAATGCAATTTGCCAAATTGCCTACCGAGTTCTTTTGACATATAAACAACAGTACCAAGAGGGAACATTACACTCACTTTATGAACTAATGCATAAGAGATCATCATATCGGTTCCTTCGTAAGGTTTACAAGTCGGATTTTGCGCTCATGCACACGAGATATCCACAATCATTGTAATTAGAAACATTTTTAGTCACCCAACACAGCCATCCTGCCCTGTTAGCTGGAAGTCCGTTTTCAAACTCCATACAATTCCCAACTGTGAAAAGCAACAAAGAATAATTACTTCAAAATGGCATCCAATACAGGGATCACGGAAGAAGTATCAGTAATAAAAAGTATCACTAAAAATCTTAATCAGCCAATACCTGATGGAATCTTTCGTAATGATGAATAGTATGATCTTTCAAAAAAAAAAATTAGACTAATGTTTTATAAAACTTTACATACTAGCTAAAACTAGCTAAAATGACTACATTACCCCACCTCAGCAAAGTCAAATATGACCGCTCAAAAATCAAGCCACCATACTATCAATAAACTCACAAGCAAAGACCTCAAGCACAATTATAATACTTAAGGGAAAGCAACTGTCCAGAGCAAGCCAAGATTTATCTTCTTATAATCAAAGCTGCTTCAATTTCCCTACAATTCCAATAATCAATAATAGGCAGGCATCCCTTTACCATACCTTACCTCTGGCGCAAAGAGGAACGCCATACGATCAAGAAAAAGAGCCGACTTGATAATGTCAACGAGAGAGAGAGAGAGAGAGAGGAAGAGAAGAGAGAAGAGAGAGAGAGGAGAGAGGAGAGAGAGACGAGAGAGAGAGAGAGAGAGAGAGAGAGAGAGAGAGAGAGAGAATGATTAACTAAAGTTGTGAAACAAGTAAGTAACCTAATTTCGATCTGGCTTCCTAATATTATGGTGACTAGAAGAAAACTCGCCTCACAAAACAGCTATCAATAGGTAGTCACTGACAATGAGAGATTTCTCTAAGAAAATAACTCTTTGAGTATAAAAAGATTAAATGTATTTAACTGTAATGGAGTTTAAATTTGTCAGCATCGCTGGCAGAAAAGAAAACATTAGCAGATCAAAATAGTTAATGTTGAACAAAATTAAGCTTCTGCACTAATAGTGGCCATGAAAAAATCTGTTATTAATATATATGATTCTGTATGTGTAAAGAACATTATAATTAATTAAGCACTCTGAATACATTACTTCAACATGATTGTTTCAAAAGTGGAAAACGTAGAGACATAAACGAAGACAGCAATACACCTAAAAGACGCCAAACTTACAACGCAAATGACATAACAGCAATAACATACAAAAAATCTTTAAAAAAAATAGAGACCAGAGGTACAAACAATGATGAACTATGACATAAACAATAGAACAGAAGCAGTTTGAACGTTTAACAAGGGAACACCGATCAAACGAGGGAACATCAAATAGCAAACTACGCTCGAACTGCGGCTCTACCATTGCCCCTGTCATAGTTCTTTTTTCATATTTTTCATAAGAGTACGAGATTCATGTTTCTTGTATGTTAGTGTGGTCCTGTCATTTGTATAGCAAGGTTAGCATCTTGTGCCTTTTATATGAGGCTTTAGGTGTAGTACTGTCGGTTTCTCTCTCAACTCCGGATTTTTAAAACAATGTTGTTGACGTAATATATTCCATGCGTTTATGATTTTATGTTCTCTTTAATATGCTCTTGTCAGTGTGTGCATGTGCAACGTGATATTATGCTTCGAGTGTGTTTGTATATTTAAATGTGCTCGAGTGTGTGTAATTTTGAAGTGGGTTTTAATAATTATACTTATCTATATTTTTAAGTGATTCAGTTTCGTCCGTTCAGTTATAGATCTCAAGAAGTGCTTATGAGTCACAACCGTGTGAAAGGATAAAAGTTAATCTACAGCGTATTCCAGCCCTAGATTCTACTATTTATGGATGTACACCCAGTCTGCCTAAGTTGTGGGTGTGTCTATAATATCCAGAAATACACGTGTATATAATCGTAATAGCCAAAATATCCTCTTAGCTTCTAGACTGCCTCACGCTTTTTGATAAGCTTGTCATACGAAGCCTTTGCAACCAAAGGAAGAACAACATAGCCAACCAAACTTCCCTGAAGGGATTCAAACCAACGTACTTTGGGTTGGAGTGAGGTTAAAATGAAGGATTCCCAAACAACGGCAGGGGTTTAAATCACCTCACACATCCATCTACCTGCCAAATTCAGATATATTTTGCTAGAGTAAGCCTTTATCCAGCGCTACCCCCCACCCTAACCCCCACAACTCTCTCTCCCCTTACCGAAGTGACGTCACGTTTCCATATCGGGATCTCTCCAAAAATCTATTAGCTTGTTGGCAGCCAGGAGACCCGACTTCGGTGAGGTTTTCGTAAGAATCTTCATTATTAAGCAACTCCGCTAAATAACATGAGTAATCAAGAAAAATTTGGTCGAGACAAAACTATGGGAAAATTTTGTCAACGGGAGACACGTCAACAATCCACGAAGGAAATCGATAAAGACGTTTTTGTCAGAGTCAACAAGAAATCTTGACGGGAAAGCGCCGTCGGGCAATGTACACAACTTTATGAGGACACGAGGCAGTAACCTCAGGTCTTAAAATGTCTCTTATGGGCACTATCATTAAAGTAATTGCGACGCACAGTAGAATGGCTAACTCTTACATATGCTGAAACGGGTGTTTGGGTCTTTCTCGGTGCTGCAAAATCTTTCATTAACAAGATTTCCGCAAGTGTCACTACTTAATGAATTAACTGTTTTATGCTTAACTTCGTTCATTCATACATCAAATGTACATCTGATTCGTACAAATATCACAGTATACGTTTCCTTTAGTTAGGCTTTCATTTGGCCTTCCGTGGGAAACTAAGGATGTATATCAGGAGTTAGAAGTTATTAAGTGTCAGGCTGCAGGATACTCTGTCTAGTCCTCAGACATCATTATATAGCACGTACACGCAAGGGTAACCGGGTTTTGCTTCGAAACACACACAGTTACAAAAAATGTTGGAAATATATGTATGTCGAGTAACTTACAACTTTTTTTTTTTTTTGGGGGGTGTTTCCATTTTCTTTAAAACAAACGCAAAGAGAGTTACCACAGATACATTAAACCCGATAAATCAAGACAAAATACCCAAGGAAAAGTATATATATACTCCTTAGAAACTGAGAAAGATAAAATTTTAGGAAAAACCATCCTTTTGCGGAGTCGAAGTACAAACCCTATGGTTTTTTGCAATAAGAAAAATAAATAAATAAAACGTTAAAGCTTAGCATCCACGCCAGACTAACGCTGAGCCCCTCCCATTATCCCAGTATCTAAAAGAGACAAACTTTAAATAACAGAATTTAACGTGAAGGAAAATACCCCTATAAACCTACCTCAATTTTTTCGGGGCTTCTAGATGAAAGCAAAAAAAGAAGGTTATTGATTATAATCTCGGGAAGGGTTAGCAAAGTGATGCCCCTTCCCCTCCCCCCCCCTCTCTCTCTCTCTCTCTCTCTCTCTCTCTCTCTCTCTCTCTCTCTCTCCTCTCCTCAACAACATGAAATCCAGTAGAGGTAGCCGGTATATAAGCACTCAACAACTATGAAAGATATAAACTCGCTCTCTCTCTCTCCCCTGTCTTGGTAACGTGGCCACCTTTCTTTCCCTGCCTGTGTATGCTTGTTAAATGTCTCCGCTGGACAAAATATGGGAAGGCAAGACTTGCTCTTTCTAACTTCTTTATTTTCTTTGCTGAACGCGGTGAATGTTGTCGTTATGAGGTATTTTTATTTTTTCAGACTGGCACATATTCCCCATTTCCTGTCATCTGCAATGATCGTGTCTTCGGCTCAACAAAACAGATTTCAGAGTTAATTCTGCTTTCGGGATTTCAAGTCTCTCGATTAAAATTTTCCAACGCCAGGCTATTTTCTTTTTCTTTCCTTTAACAGGCAGTTCTCGTTGTATTGCTTTAGGTATTGCATTGAAAGCTGCAGCATTCAATGCAATACCTAAAGCTAACGCACGAAAGACGCCACACGAAAGGGACAGGCACAATAAAAGCAGACCAAATGATATATATAATAGGTGTCAAGGGATGGTGATATATTTTTGATGATATATTTCATATCATATGGAGTGATCAATGAAATTCGATACTTCACAAAAGTAAACATCATGGTAAGGTGTGAACAGCGCATAGTAAAGCTAGATCCTCACTACCAATGTCCTTTCGAGGAACGAAGGCAAACATAAACAAAATCGTATCAGTAAAGTAGATTTAAACAGGTTCAGAACCTAATTCTATCCCTATAATGGCTTTGCACCAAATCCACCTACTTACGAATTCTATATGCTACACTGTATGTGTATATACATTTACACATGCATATAATAGACATGCATGCACATATATATGTGTATATATATATATATATATATATATATATATATATATATATATATATATATATAAAATATAAGCACTCTGGCGATGATACAGTAAGCACCATTGTTATCGGATATGACTTTCACCGAGATCATTTAAAAATCAGAGTAGGAGAGGAAATGAAAAGTTTTCTTATTCGGTAACAACCTCGAACTCGTGTCTGCAATAGTTCAGAATTTCCACAATCCCATATGAAGCTGACAAAATAAAACTGCTTCTTAAAAAAGTATTAGGCAAGTCATCAATCAAGTAAGCACACCTAATAAAAATTTAAATGTCTGGAAACTCATTACGAAGATCTGTAGGTTACTGAATCTAAAAAAGTATGATTGCTTTCTTATCAAATTTGCATATAGGAATAATCAGACAAGAGTTTATTGCAGATTCTATGGGAAAAGACACAGCTATAACAGAATTCGGCCACGTCTTCACCTTCCCAGAGTAGTGATAAACTACTCTGGTATACTGATTTGGAACAACACTTGGCGCCAACAACCACAAACCTACATACAGTTGATCAGAAAAATGCTAACGTTGTTATAAAATGCAAGAACCAAATCCCTGATGACATGATTTACAGAAGCAAACAAGACATCAACTTGGGACGATGAGACGATGGAAACTACGAATACATTCATCCTTTCCTGTTAACATTTTCTCTTCATTCAGGCCAAAAGTTTTCATGAAAGAAGGGTTGAACATATGATAAATTCGCAGCATTGTATAAATGTATAAAAATGTAAAGAAATTAAAAGAATCGTTGTTTATTATTTCAGCAGACCTTTTGGAGTCCAGTGCTAGCAGCAATAAAACTCAGTGCCATCGGTTTAAGAAAAAGCAGTTCCTGTGGAATACAAGGAAATTTTTTTATTACGAGAAAAGAAATTAAACTTTTTCCAATGAAACTGCAATGTGACTTGACCTCCCAACATTTTTTTTTATTTTCCACGCTCGTAGGAGCATGGGAAATTAAAAAGTTATTCGGAAATTAGAAAAAATTCAATGTACCTACATATCTTCAAAACCACATCATCAAATAATAGCAAGTAGTCTATAAAGTAAGTTTGAAAACCAACGAAGTGCGTTTAACAGTTCTTACCCAACGTCAACTCTTATCGCAAAACAAACAAATTCTTCGTACTTGATACTTTACGGCGACTGATTTCAACGGACAAGAATATTTTGTCTTAATAATTGAATCGCATGTTCAAATCCAAATTAGCATACGTAACCTCTTCCCTTTCTATAAAGTCACGAAATCAAAATCCTTTGCAAACAAAACGTATGCATCCCCGACATAACTCCTTACCTCAATATCCTCAAAAATTTACAATTACATTTGTTTCCAAACACTGATTATCCACCCTACTTTTGACATCATTGTTTAGTGGCCATATTTAGAACCGTCCAAAAATAGAGGTACATGTACAGCATTAGCTGTCTTTGGCTTTAAAAATACACTCCACTATTTAATGGCAAGTGAAGTACATTATACTTTCTCTCCCTCACTGCACAGTGCGTGAGCCAGCAATTGTTCTGACTGAGTGGACTGGCTTCCTCCCTTCTTATGGTGTAATCTTCCCCTTTGCAAAGGATTCATCCGACAGGGGGACAAGTTTCATATTTACATGAAAAACAACGGACAGCCTAATACCTTCATTTGCCTCTTTAAACAGCACCCAAACCAATAATACATACGATTTCGCAATGTTCGACGGATTGGGAAGTTTGTCACTGTTACTTGGTCATAAGATGGCATTAGTATTCTTGAAATACTGATATGAATAAGATTCTTTTCTTTAGTGGTGTGTTTATGCTTGCACAAGCCCTCTATGTGGAAAGAATGCTACTTTCATCTGCAAATCACCACTCAATTTACAAAACTTGCTATATGGAAAGCATATCTCTAGAGTGAACGGACCGTAAAATAATCATTACAAGGAGCTACGAGGGAAGATACGCACGAAGGTACGAAATAACATTGATGGAAGGATTAATGAGTCTGAATCGTTCAAAGATTTAGGAACAATAAAGGTTCCCTGAGATTAATTTAATAAGACTGAAAAAGGCTTAACAAACAATGAGCAGGGAGAATAGGATATGGCCATCAAAAAGACCGAAATTGCGTGTGTGTGTGTGTGTGTGTGTGTGTGTGTGTGTGTGTGTGTGTGTGTGTGTATGTCAGACTAGACATCTAAAACTGTCTCGTAATACGTGAAAATTTAACCCCTAGTCATTGCCAATGGCTTTAGATAGTAATGCACCAGTTCCAAAGTGAGAATTAAAGGAGCTTGGGAAGGACTGAGAGCTCCAAGAAGGCAAAAATGGACGCCAATACAAGGCAAATGATTCCCTTTTATTCAAGGCCATTTTTAGTTACATATGTTAAGTCATGCTACTTATGACAACATTAATGATATCAAACAGTAATACCTGGCACTGATGCCCAAGGATGTGCTATTACCTTGGGAAGTAAATGCAGTGTTTCCCATGCTACGCGAGCACCCAATGAAGGATTGAGGAGCCTAAATATAAGAAAACTATTCTCTAAAAAACCAAAAGACATTAAGTCTTTCACTCCTATACAATGTCAGGATATTGATGCAAGGGTTAATATTCCTGATACTCTAAATGGCATTTGTAAGTGGAAAAATATTTGGAGGCATAGGGTGTGCAGCCTCATTCCGTCATACCTAATACTAAAATGGAGATATAGGGAGTGCAGCCTCATACTTCACACTAAAATTCAAGATGAAAATAAAATATTATTACTTGGGATTTCATTCTGCATGGAAGTGGTACAGAAAAAGAAGATAAGTCTTCGACAGCCGATTTGTTAAAAACTTTAAGCTGCGATTTGAGAAACTTTCCTAGTGAAATGGCAGGGACTGCGGAACTAAGAAGAAAACAAGGCTTCTGCTAAACTTAAGCAATTAACAATAAATATAAATATAAATAAATATATATATATATATATATATATATATATATATATATATTATATATATATATATATATATATATTATATATAATATATATATATATAGATATATATATATGATATAATATATATATATATATATATATATATATATATATATATATGTGCGTGTGTGTGTGTGTGTTCAATGTAGCACTAAAGTTCACGTGCTTGAGAATATCAGAAAATCCATGTAAGAGGGCGAGTGAAAAACGGGACTTGAACAAGTACTTTCGTAGTAAATTCTATATTTCCAAGTTCACACTAAGTAAAAACATAGTTTACAGAGCTTTACATACAAACTTAAGACTCCGGCCTGGATTATCTCTTGATCCTCTTTCCTTGTCCTTTCTGTTTGGAGAACATGCTGCCGATTCAAGAAACTGTAACTTAGCGCACCACTGTTTAATTTTGTATAGAAAGCACTGTAAACTGTTTTTATTTAGTGTGAACTTGAAAGTCTAGACTAGACTAAGAAAATACTTGTTCCAAGTCCCGTTTTTCACTGGTTTAATTACGTGGATTATATATATATTATATATATATTATATATATATATATATATATATATATATATATACATATATATATATATATATATATATATATATTACTATATATATATATATATATATATATATATATATATATATATATATATATATACATATATATATATATATATATATATATATATATATATATATAATATATATATATATATATATATATATATATATATATATACACACACACACATACATATATGTATAATATGGGTCATCTAGGGTTGCAACCCGAAAAAAACACCGTGAAAAAACAAGCCACCATTTTTCTTTAACATTTATTCATTCTTACTAAACTATATTATGCCTACAGGTTGGGTTAACATTAGAAAGAAAAATCTATTCGCGTGAAAAATAAAAACTAGGGAAAATAAGGACAACTAATGGTATGGTATCTCAGGCATCACTCAGTTGAGATTATGGGTGTTTTGAGTACATACATAACTACATTTATATGATTAGAATTTCATTATTTCACATTTGAACATTGAAATTTTCAATTATCAAATAAGTTTCACTGTTATTTTTCAATCATATCTTGAAACCATAAGGTACCGTGGTCAATTATTGCAATTTTAATACATCTGAACATGAAGAGAGGTATGAAAACTGTATGACCAGCAACAGTCGTTTAAAAGTATGTGTGAAACAGTATGATAAATGGAAAAAAACACGAAATTTTTTTTTCCTGAAACAACACGAAATGAAAAATAGTTTTTTTTTCTCAACCCCATCCATGTCAGAAGGATGCAAGACGATACTTTGATGCAGTGTGCATACATCGATCGTGTTAGGAAGCACGAGGAAAGGAACACCTAAAAAACTCTGATTAGATAGCACAAAAGAGGTACTGGAAGCGAAAAGTCTTACAATCCCGGAATTGCTAGCATACATGCACGAAAGTGGTGAATATTGCAGTATTTATCAGGATTTTCAACGTCCCACTGATGAACCTTTTGTGCAGTTTATGTAATTACGTATGTATGCATGATTGTGTATATACGAATATTATATGTATATGCATGTATTTATATTATAGATACATGCATATAAATATATATACACGCACAAAAACATATGGTAACCTCTATATATGGTTATATATACATATTCGTTTTGAAAGATACTTTCTAACGTAAATGATTATGGAGAAGAGAATAAATCAATGGAGAGAATGACTGACAAAAATCATATATGGACTTATTATGACATGATTATGATAGAGGAAGACTTTCCTAACGCGTACATTTTCTTTTCTACTCTATTAAGTATACTTTACACCTATGAAGGAGATTTATTCCGATAATTTACGTTTCCTTCATGAGAATAATTTATTGTAACTCTTTAGGGTCTAAAAATATTTGTAATACACAAATTTGTGCCTTAGGCTGGCCATTCAGATACTACTATTCACTTCCAAATCAATTATCAACTTGAGTTGATATCTTAATGAAACAATTATTACAGATGAGTGACCATCGTAAAATGCAGAAAATTTCACGTCCCTTTCGACAGAATCCTCGTCTTTTACCTGTTAGTTCTATGATGGGGTGATTATGATTTTTAAGGGTTAAAATAGTAAACAGATCTATATAACATCACTCTCTTCCTGCTAAGCTCAGACACTAGAGAATTCACGTTGGCTTTGTTTTAATTCGCTATAAACATCAGTCAGCCAATCGTCCTACTTTAATTATATGAATATAATATGTTAGTAAATTTCACTGTACTTCTCTTGAAACAAAACGCTGCAGTTTAATTACTCTGCATCTTCCTCCATGGCATAACAGCTGGAACTAGAATCATTCAACGCTTTCTTCCCCACATTCAAAGGTGAATAAGCAATGCGTGACTACTGTGGGGGAGATTGCAAGGAATAATGGATGCACTGAGTGAAAGCGGTCAGCGAATATGTGTACATAACGAGGAAAGTGAATCATAAAAATGTTAACAGGAGGTGGAAAAGATAGGATAAATAGAAAATACAAACAGGGGTGGTGTGGTGTAAAATTAAATACTGACGTACAAAAGAGGATATGTACATGTGAGTTATTACAAGAAAATCACCAGAAAATTAATAAAAAATAATTAGTATTTAATCGAAGTCAGATAACTTGTTTAATATGTAATCATGAAAAGTCTGCCTTTTTCTTCCATCTCTTCGGTTACAGAAACAGTAAATATTTTAACTATAAGTTCAAATTTACACAGACAATTCTTTAATATAAATTAAGTTAGTATTTCAAGATATATGTTCACAATTCTGCACCATCACTCTGAAAATAAAGTGGCTAACGCAGTATTTTGACTACTTGAATGGTTGAATTCATCAAGTTCCTTCGGTTCAATTAAATACAAAAAAAATAATAATGTGATTTCTTTTGTCCGCATCCTTATAGAGAACGCGCAGATTTCATTCCACAGCTAGAAATTCCCAGAATACAAAAATAAAGAAAAATCTATTGCATGAAGCAATGCAATTCATTACATTATTTTTTCCTATGATGCTGTAAGTCTTGGCAAATGTGACTCCACAAAACTGTTGAGAGAATTATAATAAGACATGAGGACATTTTACAAGGATGACGAAAGAACTCCTGAAGTAATGATCAAGTATAATTTAACTGGATACCATCCGAGATACAATATTCTATCACCTTAAAACTACTATATCGGTTTTCAGACAATTTATTGTTGATGAGAGTATCGACAGCAAGAAAGAGACAAAATATCATGTTACCAGCACAATTTCTGGTCAGTTTTACACGAACGTTTCTCCAGTTCCAAGTGGATAGTGTAAAGCAGACAAGCTGATATATTTTAATTAACCCAAATTAACTACTATTTGTGCACACCATACTATGGGGGTGGAGGTGCAAGGAAGAAGAAAAAGAGGGAGACCAAGAAAGAGATGGAAGGACTGTGTGAGAGGAGACTTACATGAGAAGGGAATTTGATGAGGCAGAAGCACAAGATAGAAATAGATGGAAACGGCTCATCCGAAACGGCGACCCCATATAAAAATGGGAACAAGCTGGGAAGAAGAAGGAGAAGAAGACTAGGTCGCGTTGATTTCCACCTCAGCCCCAAAACCCAAAGCTTTAATAGTTATCCCAAAATTATTTCATTAATGCCTTTCATTCTCCAGCTTATGGGGAATAAGCATACTGAATAATTCATTACAACCGACGTAAGTGCATTAACTATATAGTTACCACATTCTCTCTAGTCACCTTTCTATGATAAAGAAACTACGGCTTCCAATTCCCAATCATTACGCTGTTTCCTCATTTCACATTCTGCCAAACAGACTAGTTAGAACAGAAGATGCCATTTCGGTTTTAGCTATAACATGTCTACAGTGATTACATTACAACAATTTTTTCCATCGCCAAAGTATTATTATTATTCTTTTATTTTTTTGAGCAGTTTTAACTTTTAAAACTGTGAACAGTTTTTAATGCAGATTTGTCTTCGCCATAACCTTATTCAATAGCCATAACATCCTTTACGACATTTCTTTCGAATCTCACGGTTCTGTTAGTTAGGCAGCATTCAAGAGTTCCATCAAGACAGGTCGCTAAACAAACATTCCTGTAATTCTAGGAGTAGACTGGAGACTACTTGTACAAAAGACTGGTGTTAAGGTAGTTCTATAGCAACGTCTACATCAAGAACTCATGGCAGTAACATCTAATGAGCTCTTTTCTGACTATAAAACCCAATCAGCTTTTTGTTAACTCCACTTTGGTACTCTTTGGACAGGTAACTTCGCGAAAGTTTATTATAATTGGGGAGTGATTACTAGTGTTACTATCATCTATTACCATCCAACTAAATCCAATGACCCAGTGATCACTACAGATGAAGAAGTTAATAACTGATGATGTACCGTTCTGAACATGGAAACTTGTTTCTCCCGTATCTAATATTCCCATGATCAATGTTTCAGCAATGGATAGGTGACTTCCTCGTTGATTATTTATAACAACTCTCCAGAGGGCTACAAGCATTCGTATTACCCAAAAGGAGAAAAGTTCATTAATTAAAGATCTGAAATATCCTACTGGAAAAGTCACCGAAAGGAAAGTAATCAGAGCAAATTGTATACCACCTCTCATGAAAAATCTTCACAGCTACTGCTTGTAATTGAGACCGTAAATGTAGATAGTTTGTTGGGGGCCGCAACAAACATGAGGTACTACTCCATTAGGATTTCCAACGAGATATATTTCGGGTGGTATGACAAATATTCTCTTGGACAAGGAAACTTGGAATTGCTCATCAACGTCAACTGCACTAGAAAACAAATGGGGAATATCTCATGGATAAGAATTTTGAGTTCCTGCCATTCAACTATCAGCCTTTGGCAGTTCCAATGAACTAAGGAGAATTTATGATTTATGAGTTTTTGGATCCACTAGCGGGGTCCCCCCTCATACATGTTGGCGCAGTTTTTCTCGTCGTCAGGGTTTGTGGAGATTTAGTGGCATTTTTTCTGGTATATTGGAGAGATCTTTACTTCCTCAAATCCAACATCTTTGTCATCAGCTACTGAAACAGCTTCTTCCGTCTCCATTTTCACAAAATGGGCGTCAGTTCGTGTGTTTTCTAAGCTGAATGTTATACCTGCTTGTTTTGCAAGGCAGACAGCTGTCGGCTGTACCTCCAAAGAACCACAAGCAACAACAGAAATTGGTGCTGAAGGACCAGCATCTGATAGTCCAGGCTCCAGAGAGGAAGAATTACCAGTAAATTCTGCCACGAGACCAATACTCACTAGTCCAGCCTCCATTAAAACTGGTGTACTAACGACTGTCAGTACTCCCACATTAAATAGTGGATGCCTCAGCTGGGAATTTGAATCTTTAGAAATTTTTCCTAAGTACCTGGCTTTTTATTAACAAGATCATACGATTATACTTAAGTTTTTACAGACCTATCACTAAAGTGTTTTCATTTCTAATGCTCATACTTACTTTGCTAAGTCCAGTATTTTGTAATGAGTTGCATTTTGTAACTATGGTATAAAAAAAACTTAAGACTGGTCTTAAACACTTGCTTAAGGTCAAGGTTTCCTTGCTTGTGTCAATTACCCAGATGTTGTGACGCCAGATATAATACACAATCAATCAATCAATCCCTTGCTTCCTTAAATATGATCTTTTCTGCTATTCGTACTGCCTGAATTTCTTTCTCTAACTGGTAAATGTCGCATGATTTCATCAAGATAAATAATCATCACTGCTATGGACATATCGGGGTTCCTTCTTTCACATCATGGTTTTTATCTCCACAATTTACACTATTCCCAGTCTATCTGGGATACCTTATCAATATGCAATAAGCGTATGTCCAAATTTTGGCTTTGGAAGCACCTCTAGGGTCTTGGAATATACTGTTTTATTTTGAATTTATGCCATGCTGGTTTGCTTTATTCTGGTAGTCGTAGCGTGCTCAGTGTCTTGATAGGAGTGGGTTGAAGTACCATAACATCATTCGTTCTTTTTTTTAATCTCTCAACCTTTATCATAACATGACATTCAAATTCTTTTCAAATTTTCCACTTACGTGGATGCATTCATCAAATGAGGGGCAAAAACCAAATCCTTAGTAGAGTTCAAGGAGGAATGTGATTTGTACTCAACTGAAACTCCTCCAAGATGACAAAACCAGTAATTTTCAGCTCTCTTCTAGTGATCCCACTTCTGCCAGCAATTTGTATCCAATTAGGGGATAGATTTTTAGTTGTCTACTAACACATTTAATTATATCCATTAACTTCAAATAATATATACATCACTGTCATTCAAGTTTTGGTTCTGGTATTTTAAAGGAACTGGGTGCAAAGACCCCAGGGGTTGTTTCATACCCTTTCTTTTCCTTGTAATTGTAAGGTACCAATGTTTTCATTCCAGAATCAGATAAGAGAAAGGGAGAAGTCTCCGTTTCATCCTCAGTCTAAAGGACCAGGGGTATCACATTTTTCACGAGATCTGTTCATGAATAATATCAAGGAAGAAGAAAAAGTAGAATAAAATATTAGCTGATTAAAAATATTAAAAATGTATCACAGACTTTTCATGGAGCAGCATTTCTCTCACAATAACGCAAGTAGAAACTGACTTCCAGATGTCCACGCCCAATACTACCCACAAGGGATGGCACCAGCAACATTTTCTGAGGGCCAATGTTTCTGATTTTTTGGAAGAAATCTATTGGGAAACATCGTTCAAGTTTGAAAAATATAGAAATTTTGGAAAAATTTAAAGCAATCAATCCCAAATTACCTTAATTCTATGGCCTCCCCAACACTATCAAATACAACGTCCCCTTCCGTCCCATAATCTCGTGCGCTGGAGCTTTTAACTACAAAATTTCAAAATGGTTAACCGAGTTACTATCCCCCTTTTTAGGAACTTTTTCCCCTAGTCATATAAAACATCCAGAAGACTTTTGCAACAAACTTAGGTAGGCAAATATCCCCGTACATAAAGTAAAACGTCTCAGCCTAGACGTAGACTCCCTTTTCACAAGAGTACCCATAAAAGATGTATTGACATTCCTCAAAAATAAACTTGAGCCATTTGCTGACTACTTCCCCATTGAATTTAATAAAATAATGCAACCTGTAGAGCTCTGCGTCACTAATAACGTCTTTTCCTTTGGTGATAACTTTTACCATCACAAATTCGGTTGCAGTATGGGGAGTCTGCTCAGTCCTGTGTTAGCAAACTAATATATGGAGTACTTCAAAACAGTAATTGTAAACGCTACCAAATTTAAAGTAGAATGGGAAAACAATAACCACATCCCATTTTTAGATGTCTTCAGGAGAGCGACATTCTCACTTTCATACATACATTTTTACAACTATCGTGACATTTCAGTTAAACTCGGCATAGTAAGTATCCTATTTCTTAAGAGCCCTGAGAATTTGCTCCCCAGATTTTCTTAACAAAGAACTTGAAACAATCAGAAATCAACATACCTTGTTAAAATACCCCAAGCACGCACATACTAGAAAAAGCCATACATAAAGCAAAGAACATTTTTACAAACCCATACAAAACAATGAAAAAGAAAATACAGACAAAAATTCATAATCCCTCACATGGACAATTTACATGAGATCACACAGACCTTGGGCTACTCCAATCCTTTCATCTTCATTTATCCAAATACACTGGGGAAATCATGGATTAACATCCAGCAGAAACCAGTTTGTAAAGACGAGTTGTTTGTAAAGACAGGAGTTTATGAGATCCCCTGTAGTGATTTTGATAAGTCATACTACGGATATACAGGAAAATCTCTCTCGAAGAGATTAACTCCACATAAACGCTCAGTTAGATATGGACAAATTAGTTCTGCAATTTTCCATCATATAAATAACACTAACCATACTATGGATTGGAACTCATCCCGAATTTTATACAAGAGCAGCTGTCAATGCAAATTCCAAATGGTGAAATCTTCACTGATAAAACAACAAGATAATATGATCAACCTTTCCAATGGAGCCTGGGACTCTGACCATATTGAAAATATCTTCCTTAAGACAACGATGAAGCAGATTAAGACAATTGGGCGAACCAACGGTGGCTTAGCAGTGACCCAAGGCATCACCTCTCCCATTATATATTTCACAAATGTAACTTCTTCCCTCATTTACTGCTTGATAAGTGTGGAAGTCAGTCCACCGAAATATACTCCTTAGCTTTAAACTAAAGTGTTTTAATGGGCCTTTTTATTTATTTTGATTTATGTATGCCTGTTTTAACCAGATGAAAATTTTATTTGAACTTATTGTATGTGTATATATGTGTGTAGTATATATATATATATATATATATATATATATATATATATATATATAGTATATATATATATATATATATATATATATACACACACACACATATGTGTGTGTATGTATGTATAGCTGAATCACGAAAGTTTGGAACGTGATAAATCCATAAATAAAGGTAAGCCACGAAGGAAAAATAATCAACACAGTTTCTACAAGATCTTTCAACTCGACTTCCTTTACTCAGCAGATAAACTGACTTACATGAGGAACTGACAGTACAAGAAAGGTCGTATAACTGACAGATAGGGATTATAAGGAGATTAGTACCTAGAATCCGGCACACCTGGAAGATGAGAAACCTTCCCAAACATGCATAAACATGGGTATAATTTAAAAAAACAAAAATATTATGTCAATCTGTTCAGACACAAGGACAAGACAAAGTATTATATAGGGCGGCAGCTATTCAGAACTTTGGTAAACAAAAACAAAAAAACATTCACAATACATATTAAACATACATATACAACGAAGATATCTCTAAGGCAACTAATTTGTATTTAAGTCTGTAATTATATCTTTGAGGTCATTCTTAAAAAATGTTACAAATACAAGGGTCTAAATGAAACAGGCCACGACTAATATTAAAATTACAATGGGAAGCAAGTTGTATTATGGCAGATTCTAAAAGATTTCGTGATAAGATATCTTTTGACCTTGCAATTACTGAACTACCAATCCAATTTATTCAGTGGTTGTTTTCACTTAAATGTATGAATATTGCATTAGAAGTTTGCCCAGTTTTTACAGAATATTTATGCTGGCTTAATCTTACTTCTAAGCCCTTGCTCGACTGCCCGAGATAAAATGAGGGGCAGTCCATACTTGGAATTTTATATATTATGTTGTTGCTTTGCCCGGGGCCCTTTTTTATTAACATTCCTTTTAGTGTGTTATTAAAGGAAAAAACAAGGTTGACCTTAAAGGCTTTTAACAATGATTTAATGGTTTCAAATCCGTTAAAATAAGCAAACTGAGAATGTTCTTAGAAATTTCTTTCTCCGTGTTAATTACACTATAAAACTTTTTGTGGGCTTTATTATAACAAATATATATTAGATATTTGTTATAAAGCCCATTAGATGGGCAAACATCTAATACAATATTCATTCATTTAAGTGAAAACAACCACCGAATATATTGGATTGGTAGTTCAGTAATTGCAAGGTCAAAAGATGTCTTATCACGAAATCTTTAAGAATTTGCCATAATACAACTTACTTCCCATTGTAATTTTAATATTAGTCGTGGCCTGTTTCATTTAGCCCCTTGTATTTGTAACATGTTTAAGAATGACCTCAAAGATATAATTACAGACTTAAATACAAATTAGTTGCCTTAGAGATATCTTCGTTGTATATGTATGTTTAATATGTATTGTGAATGTTTTTTTGTTTTTGTTTACCAAAGTTCTGAATAGCTGCCGCCCTATATAATACTTTGTCTTGTCCTTGTGTCTGAACAGATTGACATAATATTTTTGTTTTTTTAAATTATACCCATGTTTATGCATGTTTGGGAAGGTTTCTCATCTTCCAGGTGTGCCGGATTCTAGGTACTAATCTCCTTATAATCCCTGTCTGTCAGTTATACGACCTTTCTTGTACTGTCAATTCCTCATGTAAGTCAGTTTATCTGCTGAGTAAAGGACAGCTAGTCGAAAGATCTTGCAGAAACTCCATTGTTTATTTTTCCTTTGTGGCTTATACCTTTATATATATATATATATATATATATATATATATATATATATATATATATACACACACACACACACAAAGTATATAAGTGCGTGTCTGCGTGAGAGTATAAGCATTACACGGTTATTTCATTAAAATAAGGTATTTGCAATTAACAGCACGTCATATCAAGTTAAGGATATGATAAGGGATACAACGCCATCTGGAAGCTAAGCCTCTTGACAGTGTAGCCTAATGGCCCTCATCGATGCTAGGTCTAATTAGTAATTGTGTCGTGTGTGTTAAGGTCAAGGGCAGGGTAACTTTTATTCATTATAGTCTCATAATCACAGTGACATGTACAATTTTACATATAAATAAAAATCCATACTGGATACAAAAAAAAAAAAAAATAAATAAAACAAAGGGGAGTATACTTTAACTTACTTCCTGGAACTTCCTGCGAGTATATTAGCAACTTTAAAAATACAATGCTGTTTTATATACATACACTCGAAAAAATGCGGCCTAAAATACATATTTCAATATAAATAAAGGTATACATACTGTAAATATAATAAGCGGCAATTTCCGCAGCCTATTTTTAACAGAATTGCCGCAGCCTATTTTTAACAGAGAGAGAGAGAGAGAGAGAGAGAGAGAGTTTGGTGTATTATATAGGAGCTCCACCTTGACCGTATACTCATCACAAGGACTCATGACCTTCCCAATAGCGCATCCACAAAAATTTCATGGGTGGCACCAATTTTCATTTCAGTCGTACATGCATACATACACACATATATACATACATACACGCACACACACACACATTATATATATATATATATATATATATATATATATATATATATATATACTATACATATATATATATATATATATATATTATTAATATATATTACTATTGAAGTAGAAATTACGAAATGGACAGCAATCGCCTGTTCTATCAAGAAATATCGAATCTATTATTATTATCGTTAAGATTATTGTTATTATTATTGTTATTTTTTTCAAAATTTCATTATGATTTTTAAAATAAGACTTTTTTTTCTACAAT
Organism: Macrobrachium nipponense; assembly: GCF_015104395.2. Lineage (NCBI taxonomy): Eukaryota > Metazoa > Arthropoda > Malacostraca > Decapoda > Palaemonidae > Macrobrachium > Macrobrachium nipponense. Next base: position 42,212,903 of record NC_087206.1, read on the forward strand.
TTCTATATCTCTCATTTATGTAATTAATATTTAAATCTTCAGTATCACTATTTTGCCATTATTTTCCTTGGGGGGAGCAGATGCCCAGGTTATTCCTCGCCCGGATCCGCTAGTGGACCCTCCCAATCTTATACATCTTTCCTCCATTTTCATAAATTGCTGTTTAATCCCTGTTTCCGTCTTCCCAACCATGAATTATTCATGAATGCTGTCACTTAACTACAAAAGAGTAAAGGAACAGAAGACAAAAGCAGGAAAATGGGGTTCGAGAGAAAGGAAGCCACAAAAATGTTTAGGTAAAACACACGAGTTATGTTTTTTGTGGTCATCTGAAAAATTAGTACCAAACCAATATCAATATGAATAAACATTACATGCTAAATTGAGTACAGAAGAGTACGTTCGTACGTTATAATAATAATAATAATAATAATAATAATAATAATAATAATAATAATAATAATAATAAATCAATTTTTGGAATAATATGGCTGCATTATGCAAATTAATTTTATACCGAGTTTTATCCATATCTTTTTTATATAATTCGCTTTTCTTGGACGTCAATATCGGTCAATAGTTGGCCAATGTTTATTTTCCGATGGATATGAAAATGTATTTCTTACAAAATGAATTCTTTATTTCTTCAAATACTGTAGGTAACTGAAATCTGGGTTGTTAATTCGTAGATTCTCACTTTGCTGATGGTCTTTCTTGGTGGTATTTTTTATTCGTTTTTCATGTCTATTTCTGGTACTCTTTCTGTCGACATGTTTCGACCAGCTCGATGTTCATCTTCTGGATGATTGAGGTGGATCTGGAGACAATTGGCACACGTGGCTTTATTTATAACAAGCTCTGACGTCGTCGAATTCTCATTGGTCACCCCTGGCAATTCTCCTTAGGCAGAGCTTCCTCTCATGCAGGGATGGTTGTGAGCATTCTTGCGTGCAAGCACTGGAGTGCACTTTAGAATGTGTATTATTAGGAATGTTGCTGCCTGCAGATGGACGCTACTGATTGGTTCACTTATCTGGGGTGCCACCCTTCTCGCCGACACTGGGAGGAGTTTCGGGGATTAAGATGTCTCAAAGATTTGGTCCATCCGAGGAGACATCGTGCGCTCACTCATCTCTTGGAGCAGGTTTTACTATTTATTCAGTGTCCTAATGATTTTGTCTAGCTTTCTTTTAACCTATTCCACACTTGTTGTTTATAACATCTGGTGGCAGTTTATTCCATGTGTCCCATATCTTGTATGTAATGACGTTCCCACAATGAGATGTGTTATATCTTCAGATCTAGTTTCCATCTATTATTTATTATCTGGATTTTGTTTAACGTGAATAGGTTACTGTCTACTTTTGTTATGCCTTTAAGTATTTTGAATGTTTCTATTAACAGTCATCGCAATTGTCGTGTTTCTAAGCCATACATGTTCAAGCTTCAAGCTCTCTAGTTGTCTTTGGTAACCTATTTGCCTGATGGATGGAATTAACTTTGTGGAGGAAGTTCTCCTATGTGGTATTAAGACTAAGCTTCTCTCTATTGATGTAGGGCTTCCAAGAGGCATAGACAGTGATGGTCAGTTGCTTGACCTATTATCCCTATGTTTGGGGTAATCTAATTCCTTTTTATTCCCAGGTTATGGGCAGTCCTGGCATGATTAAATATGGCACCCTCCTGGGCATGACATGAGATCCTCTTTGAGAAGAGCATGGTAGTCATAACGATGTAAGAGCCAAGGCACTCTTGGACGGGGCATTTGTATCGGTAGACTACATTGATTTTCTCCAAGGGATCCTACTTGGGTTTCCACATCACCAGGCTGCACGTTATCTTATTCCTGTAGAATAATTTAATCATCTTCTTGGGATCGGATGGGCTGATATTACCTTCATTGATGGTCCTGAGGGGACGTTTGTCTTCTTTATATCCTTTATGGAATCTTCCTTGTTAGAAAAGTTTGATGTCATCAGAGGTGTCTGGGCGTGGTTCCTGATGGTACCGTCTGTTCACAGATTCTTAGGTCTGTTATCGATGAGGATCTGGGCAACACATTCCATCTCTCCATGGGCCTCAGTCCAAGAGGAACAGTGCGAGAGAGCTCTTCTGATGAATGTGCGGATGGCTTGTTGCTTATATATCTAGGGGAACTCTCTCTGTTCAGACACATGCCCAGGTTCATAGGTTTCACGGTACACCTTCGGGATGAAGCATTCCTCCAGTTGCTCAACGAGGACGTTAAGGGATGAGAGGCAACAATCATGGCTGTTTTCAATTGTGATGCTGAGACAGTTGTGGAAGGCATGTCTCAAGCTCTCTGTTTCTTCACTTGTCTCATAACCATCACTGCATGAGAGAAGGCCCCACCAGAGGAGAATTGCCGGATGCGACCAATGAGAATTTGACTGACTCAGAGCTTGCTTTAAATAAATCCATATGCATCCTGTGTCTCCAGATCTATCGCAACCATCCAGAAGATGACCAACCAGCTAGTGGAAACATGTCGACAGAAAGAGTACCAGAAATAGACGTCAGAAAAAGAAAAAGAAAAACCACTAAGAAAATACCATAAGGTGAAAATCTACGGATTTACAACACTTGTTTCTGTAACTTACCTTATTCGAAGAAATAAAGTATTCCTGCTGTAAGAAATTGACTGATTATATCTATCGAAAAATGAACATTGGGCAACTATTGACCGACACTGACGTGTAAGAAAATAGAATTGTAAGAAAAATTGGGAAAATCAGTAAAAAATCAATTTGCAAAAGCCATTTATTCCACAAAACTTGCCTCAAGAAGGGACTTCTTCTTCTTCTAATAATAATAATAATAATAATAATAATAATAATAATAATAATAATAATAATAATAATAATAGTGACAAAATATACATAAATAATGTTCTATTGAAACTTAATTCCTCACTCGACATCTGATATACTAATGTATGAACACTACAGCTAGGAAAGCTTTCACTATCCTAATGACAAAGAATACAAATTCAATGATAATCAAAAGATTTGATAGAAAAACAAATTTATCTGAGTAAAAAATTTTAAAATGAAATTTCTTGAAAGGTTTTTCAAGCAGAAACGACACTGAAACACGTTTTAAGCTCAAGTTTTCTACTGCACTTACATATTTATCTTAGGCATTTCCAAAAAAATATCTTACTTTATGTAAGTAAACACATGAATTTTTGTATGGTGAAAGCTACTGTGAAAAATAAAAAGAAAATGTTCCCCAGCAAACACCATCTCTAGCGGAAAGCCATGGAGCTGACGGATGCAACTTACTCGTCCTTGCCTTTCATTTTTCCCTTGCATCGCCTTAAGTAAACTTTGCAATATCTACAATACAATTCTACTCTCTCTCTCTCTCTCTCTCTCTCTCTCTCTCTCTCTCTCTCTCTCTCTCATTATCCGTCATCAAGGTCCTTGTAATATTTTGTGGGTTAATAATTATTTTCATAAGTCAGTTACCTAAAACATTTACATTAATCTATGACTGTAATGATAAGACCAATGGTCTAGGGGAAAAAATATTTAGGTGTTAAAAAATACCATGATGCTGAAGCTAGGTTTTTAGTTCGAATCAGAGACACTTATAACAAACTCGGTCCTTGTAATATTTTGTGAGTTAATAATTATTTTCGTAAGTCAGTTACCTAAAACATTTTACATTAATCTATGACTGTAACGATACGACCAATGGTCTAGGGGAAAAATATTTAGGTGTTAAAAAAAACATGATGCTGAAGCTAGGTTTTTAGTTCAAATCAGAGACACTTAAAACAAACTCGGTCTTTTGTTAACATATTTAGAGCGAGTATGTTCACGAGAGTTCGACTAAAGACCATCAGTTGACCGATAGCAATAAACATATTTTGCTCTAGATTATTCAAAATAAGCTTTGGACACTGGCTACATACGACTGCTTTATTGATGTAAAACCTACTATCTAAATACGTCTCACAAGGTCAAGGAGGCTTTATAATTATTTGACAAAATTAATTCAATCCTAAAATGTTTCGTAAAGAGAGGAGAGAGAGAGAGAGAGAGAGAGAGAGAGAGAGAGAGAGAGAGAGAGAGAGAATCCCAAGCAATCAATAGGCTTGCAGTAAGAATGATAAGATCCAGTGCAAAACCGGTGTGCTGTTGGATTACGCTGCGTTGGTCCGACTTTCCATTTCATCTGTTTCTAGAAAGCAACGAATATATCTTTCATGAAAACATACCTTGGTTTCAAGGCGAGATAATAAATGACCGGTACATCCACATAATATATACTGATATAAATATGCATAATGAATGTATGTATATATAAAAAAAAATCGTATAATTATCTTTTTCTTCATCAAGAAACAAGGAAAAATAAATTATTTATGTTTTCTTCACCGGTAAGAGTTACAAGGATTGGGATGTCTCAAAAGACTTGTTAGTCCATCCGAGGAGACATCGTGTGCTCACTTATCTGTAGGAGCAGGTTTTACTGTGCGTTCACAGTGTCCAAATGATTTTGTCTAGCTTTCTTTTAAACTTCCACACTCTTGCTGTTTACAACTTCTGGTGGCAGTTTATTCCATGTGTCTCATACCTTGTATGTAAAGAAGTTCCCACAGTGGGATGAGTTGTATGTATCTCTTCAGTTCTAGTTTCCATCCATTATTTCTTGTCTGGTTATCGTTTAACGTAAATAGGTTACTGTTTACTTTTGTTATGCCTTTCAGTATTCTAAATGTTTCTATTAGACTGGAATACTTTCAAACAACTTTGAAATACTTTGGATCCAGACAGTAGGCTACAGTCTTCTAATTTCCCCGTTTCTCAGCAAATGTTCAACTTCGGTAACCTTTTACAACCCGGTGAACTGGTAGGCCACACTGCCGGAAGGCTGGCTGCACCTTCTTAAGATGGGCAGTAAACCTGCCAAATACACATTCCGATGTATATATATATATATATATATATATATATATATATATATATATATATATATATATATATATATATATATATAATTTATACAATGATCCTGCCAACAGCAATTTTATGAAGTGTGTCATGTCCTTCGACATTTGGCAGTGATTATAGATAGATACTTATAACTTGTGGCATTCGAGACTGTAATAGGGATCCTGGGATTGAGAGCGATCTTGCGACGATTGTGCATGTCCTCCCAACAATAAACGGCAACAATTACAGAAACGATTTGTTGACATTAATGACCTGTGAGACGCCGTTTTTACCTTAATGGTAAGCCAAAGCCAT
>NC_087206.1:42218681-42221181 GCF_015104395.2 Macrobrachium nipponense
GGTAAGCCAAAGCCATCCGTGATTAGGTGTGATAAACACATTAACTGATTATGGTTACTAAAACTGGGATCACAACACCAAAGTTATTGACGCCGTAATAAATTAAAATAGTGAGCTAAAAAATTAATAAATCCAAAAAGTTTTGCGCTACAAATATCAAAAACTTAAATATATATATATATGTATATATATATATATAAATAAATTAATTATATATATATAATACTATATATATATATATATATATATATAGTATATATATATATATATATATATATATATATATATATATATATTTATATATTATCTTATATTATTATTATTTATATACTATATATAATATATATATAATAACCACACCTATTCACATAAACTATATTTACTCACACATACTGCATATCTATATAATTTAAAATTTGTTGAGGATGACCGTCTTCCTAACGAAGTTACATAACTATATTAGTACATTCCTCACCGAGAATTGCAACAAAGTTAAGATATCCAACTATGTCACACCCTAAATAGAAGAACCTAAGTCTCATATTTTCAAAAATGGGCCATTCGACCAGTAAATGTCTCACAGTCAAGGGCACAATATAAGTGATCGCAGAATGGAGGATTTTCACCTGACATCAAGAACCCATGAGCGAGTCTTGTATGTCCAATCCTTAGCCTGCCCAACATCGTTTCTTGTCTCCTTGGGAATAATACTGCGCATCTTTTGAATGTGCTGAAAGTTCTCTCTCACACTTCCTGGGGTTCTGCCACTGGTTTTTCATTTTCAACCAAGAAGAGGTTATACATCCCGATATGATGGCATCTTCTGGGTGTGACTGCTGAATTAGCTAGTTGATCAGATTGCTCGTTCCCAAGAACCCTAAAATGGAAAGGCAACCACCATTCTTTGCTTCTTCCTTTCACTCAAAGCAGCCATTCCAATATCTCTAAAATCAGTGGGTGTAAAGGGTTGAAAGATTCCAAAGACTGAAGAACACGTCTCGAATCACAATATATAGTAAAACTATTTCCGTTCTGAGTTAAACATTTCTTTTACTGACTAGAAATTACATGCAGTTCTGCTGTATAAACAGAAGCAACTGTGATCATTTCCCACTTGATTATAACCTCCCGAATCTATCTACATCAGGAACGGCCACTTCAAAGCCGACACAAGCAACTGACCTTGAGCCAGCCAAGAAAACTGCGATGGAGTTATCATGTTGTGAGGAATTATCTACAAGTACTGATTTCATTACCTCACTGGACATTTCTTCTTTTGTTGAACGAAAACATCATCAACATTTTACCTCTGGAAGGTTCCAGGGGGCTACCTGAATATCTAACTGGTAAAATCTCCATCCTTGGCATGTTTAATCGACTGGTTATACATTTTACTCTAAAAGCAAATGGTAGAGGTTGATTGGGGGTGGATTTCATAAAACTGCCAGTGCCTTTCATTTCTGACACAAATACTGGTTAAAGACTTAGGAAGCCTCTGAAATCTGTACCAACTACGAACCAGCAGACTGGAAATAAAGACCTAGAGGCGCCACGCCAGCACCTACAAGCAAGCTCTCCTCCATGATGAATTGAACTGAACATTTTAATGATATTGAGCTTTACTGAGGTATACATTTCACACCCTGAAGTTATTTTGAAAAGACTAAGGCTTTTTATTATCTAAACATCTGAGTTCAGTCAGAACCCCAGGAAGTGTGAGAGAGAACTTTCAGCACATTCATTGCATTCTAGCGTTCTGTCTCAATATACTATTTCAGATATGGAATCCAATTAAGCTTACTATCGAAATTCAACCCAAAAAACCTAGTTTCTCGAACACATAGAATTCTCTGCCCACGTATGAACAGATCTGGATCAAATGGAATCCTCATATGACAAAAGTGCATGTTTACAGTTTTACTAACTAAGAAAAAAAAAAAAAATCCATTCATCCCGGCCCACTTTCCTATATTATCAATGGACCGCTGAAGACAGCATTCAATCACTTCCATCCTTGTTGCTGCGAGGATATCGGCAGGTCGTCAACAAAAAGCACATAAGTTACATTTTGGGTAATTATTTTGGACACCTCACTGATTGCTAAGGCGAAAAAGGTTACCCTTAGAACACTTCCTTGTGGCACCTGAACCTAAAATAACCTATTCTTTACAAAAAATGCCTTGATAAAAGAGGCAAATTCACCTCTCAGGTTACATTCATAAAGAACCCTCAGGATGCCACATCTCCATGTTGTATTATGAGTAGTCTCAGTATCAAAGAAAACGGTGACGTGATGCTGTTTGTTAGCAAAAGCTTCACATACTGAAGATTCCCTTCAAATCAACACATCAGTAGTCGAGTGCATACTTCGAAAAACACACTCAAGAGGCGACAGATATTTACCGCATTCCAAGTAACACATCAACACGCTTTTATAATTTTTTCAATGATCTTACCCAGACATAATGTCAGCGCAATGGGACGATAGTTTTACGCCTTT
>NC_087206.1:42226181-42246181 GCF_015104395.2 Macrobrachium nipponense
CCATTACCGTGATTCATATACATATATCGAGCTACAAATGTCCACCTTTTAATATCCAATTCGCTTTTACCTCGGAATTAATATATTTTCATATATGTTTAACAGAAGGGGAATTTTTTGGCGATAAATAGAATTTGCCGGCCGACGGGCACGAACCATCGACATCTTCAATTCCAGGACGACAGTGAAGCCTTAGCCCATTATCGCCAACAAAATTCCCCTTCGCTTAAACATATATGAAAATATATTAATTCCGAGGTAGAGCGAATTAAATATTAAAGGACATTTGTAGCTCGATATATATATATATATATATATATATATAGTATATATATATATATATATATAATATATATATATATATATATATATATATATACTGTAATATATAATATCATATATATATATTTAATATAATATATATATATATATATATGTAAGTGTTTACATAATAAAAATATGGAATGTTAGTCCATATATATAAAAGTCTAAAAACTAAGAGGTCAACCAGATTGCTTGCAGGAATGTGATCAGACTAGAGACGCTAAAGATGACGTATACAATAAAGTAGGCTAAGATAACATGCCGTCACCTGTAGTCACTCAATTGTTTATAAACATTAGTCCAAGCTCCCTGCTTGAGACAACTACCGCCTACGTGATCTGTAGCGTGTCTCATTTGATTGTGTGTTCGTATGAAACTATGTCATCTGATAGTATGTTCATATGTTCGAACTACTGTCTGTTTCCTTCATAACTTGTAACAGAGATGGTAGACAGGCAGAACAGAGTAGCTATCGTCATTAGAAGACCTTGTACCTCGTTACCTAAGCTTTATCATGTAGAGGAATAGGATTAGCCATCATCATTGGCAGAAGCGATCAAGCTATCGTCATAGAAGACTTGTACGATCATACCTGATCTTCATCATGTAAAACTTCAGAAGAATATACTATTTTTATACCTTGTGTTTTACTACAAGAACCTCACCGAACCATGAGTTTAACACATCGTCGTAAAGATAATACCGCTTCGTAAAAGTGATCTACAAAAACCCCAGACACTCCATTGAAGATGGAAGTGCAATACCAACCGACTTAGCGTATAGATTATCGCTAGTCTAACATTACCTCATAGGGCGCCTTATCATACAAGGCACAAGCCCTAATATTGGTGGCCAGCGGACCAGAAGAACTCTACAACGTCCTACGAAGAAAAAAACAGAATAATAAATCATGAAGTCAACGACGACGAAAGCAGCAGATTCAAGCAACCTTAGTATCATCATTAGTGAGCGACTTCAGAAAACAACAAGATTCGTCAAGCAACTTAGTATCATCGTTAGTGAATAACTTCAAGAAACAAAACCGACGTTGTCCTTTTTCCTACGGCAACGGAAGCTTCGTCTCTCATTAGAATCATTCAAGAAAACATCGTTAGTGAGCGTTTCCGGCACTGCAAGAAACAAACCGAACGCGTCTGCAGCATCGGATTTTCAAGGGCTCGAATCATCGAAACAACGCGCGGGGACGGGGGAAACTGAAGCCAAACCAGGTCGTCCGCTAAATAGAGAAGGAGGACCAAGGCCGTGTGTCGTTATCGGAACACCGTGACTTCCCACAAAAGCAAGCTAAGTACAATTTTTTATTCATTTGGTTTGGTAAACTTTGAGTGTTTCCTTTGCAGGTCGAATTTCGTTATTCCTGTGGCTGAAGTTACGAGACATTCTTAATCTTACTTTTTTACAGAAATTATCTATATCATTGAGATTTCGCTACTGCGAGTTTTTTATCTTTGAGTGTCTGTTTCCAGAAGTTCTACTGATATATCTTAAATCATATACTATGTTAATTTTATCATTTTGGGAGATTATTAATCCCTTACGTAACAAAATCATATTAAACAGTGAATATGCGTTTACGCAGTGACGTCGTATTTATACAGAATGCATAGATAGGGTCGTTAAGCACCGTAGTGATTAGAAAAACACACAAAAAACAAGTGGAACACCCGTACAAATCTATATAAATTAGAGGTGTAACACTATTTCGGGTCATGACAATAAATGCTCCTTTGCAAAGTCCCGATCGCAGTTTTTAGCCTTGAGTTTTTTGAGTTATATAAAATATCGAACCTCAATGACTCAACTCAACTTTAAAAATATGGCTGGATTGCAAGGAATAACATGTCTGTAAAAAAACTTTCATCAGGCTAAATGCGCTGACCAGGATCCCTCACTATTTCAAATTTTAGCAAAGAATGAAGTACAAACAGTTAATATTGAATACAGTAGAGATAACTTGTCTTATTAGTAATCGCTCAGTTCCTAATAGTTCGTCATTCATTGCTTTATACGTAACACCAGCAACATAATGCTAAAAACACACAATACGTTACCGATGGTAATAAAGAGAAGGATCCTAATTATTACAAAAAGAAATAGAAACAGTAGCCCGTTCAGAATCAAACAAGCAAACTCGGTGACTGTGTCACCTAGTCAAGCGGTCAGGTTAGTCAAAAAACTGCCGAAGTGTTCAAAGCATAGCAAATTCCACACAATAAGCGACTCTAGCAGAGTGGGGAAAAGCGATGTTGGTTCATACCAATATCTTTTTGAATTAAAAAGGATTTTTCCTATGAAACACACGACCGTATAAGTAATCAGAGCAGGTTTTCGTTTTAATTTTAATACATTAAGTTATAATAAATACTGGTGGATTAAGCCCAACTGTACGCGCCGTAAAAATTAGAATATCCTTGTTTTATTTCTTTAATACAGTAATATCTTGTATTTTACGGACTCACCGTCTGTTGTTCGAACTTCCCTAATGAGAAGTCCGGATAAGCGAGCGCTTACAGATACCTCTATAGTTATAAAAACGTTGATCTGTATGTCGTGTAATTTGTAAGATCCATCTAGGGGTATACAAAATATTATCTTACATCCTGCAAAATAAGGCGTGTTTATCAAAGGAAAATCCTATAAACCTTCAAACATATTAAAATCCGTTTGAACAAAAATGAGACAGTTAATCAAATAATAACTTATATAAAGGGAACTAATACATTTGTCTCATAAATCGTAACATTGTTCAAATGACCCAACAGAATTTCTCCCACAACCGCAGTCGTACTTTGCACGCAAAAATCTCGAGAAGCATGCACCCTCGAATGTCTTAGTGCGTGTAAAAAGACTTTGCTGGGAAATGAAATTTTTAATCCTTCCCGACACTCTGAAATATAACGATTTCCGCGAACAAAGCCCTAAAAGTATACATATCGTGGATACGGAAGTTATAAATATCGCATTTTTTATTGTTGCTAGTTTTTAATCACGCCCAACCAGTCGTGGATGAATCTCTCTGATAATCTATCTAAAGTAATATCCGTAAAGTCATTCAAGCAGAGGTGATTCAGCAGAATTTTTTTTATCTTTACCTGAATACCAGGAAGTTTCTCCACTAGCGAGTGATCTTGGGCTGATAAAAACGGATGTCATTGAAAACAAAATACGGTCTAAGGACAAACATAAAGCTATATACGTACCTTCGTGTAGAACCCCAATGAAATTTCAAAATAGAGATAAATGACGAAGTTGAAATATGTTAGTAATAGGAGTCATTAGGAAATCAAATAAGCCCATATTAATTTTTCCCTCAAACGTCATGCCATAAAAGATCGGACTTGGCGTATCTGCGTAGATTCTGTCGCTTAAACAAGGAAACGACTTCCGATAGTTTTTCCAGTGCGATGTACCGACGACATCTTATCTCTGTTAGGTTAGAATAAATTTTTTTTTCACCAACTTGGACTTACTTAAAAGCTTGTACCAGATACCATTACCTAAGTGATTGTACCTCATACTCCGTTTTCAGCACACTCAGGGGCACATTATCAATACGTATGCCTCCGGCTTACGTTGCGGCCCCAATACAATATAGTGTTTGGAGACTTTTAGGGGATAACCTACATGCCTATATGGATGATCTTGTAATCTTTTCTAATACCTTAGAAGTACATTAACATAAAGTAGAGCTAGTGCTACAGAGACAAAGACAAATAATCTCAGAGTAAAATATCTAAATGTGAGTTTTTAAAAAACCGAACATGTTTATCTAGGTTTTATGTGTCTGGTCAAGGGTTCTTAAAGTAGTCCATGGTAAGGTGTCGGCTATTCATAACTTTCCGGTACTTATTAACGTAAAAGGGGGATACAGCACTTTTGCGCTGTAGTGGGTATTACAATCGTATGTAAATATGTAACTCTTTCAATCATGACAGCTCCTTTAACAGATCTTACGAAGAAGAGCGTAGATTTATTATGGTCTGAAAAGCATCAACAGGCGTTCGATATCTTAAAAGCGGAAATAATGCAGCTTACCTAACTTAAAAATCCCTGATTTAAATAAGGAATTTTTTTTTATTGCAACAGACGCCTCAGACCAAGGGGTAAGAGGGGTATTACTTCAGTCATATGATAAACAGTTCCTTCCCTATAGCTTTTTGTTTTATTCACGTAAACTAAAGCCCTCTGAAAGTAAATTATGCAGTAATAGGCAAGGAAGGGCTAGGTATCTTTAACACTAGTACATTTTAAGTTCATATCTATGGCTATCCTGATAAAGTCCTTACTGAACATGAGTCCTTTACCGAGTTTTTCAAACAGGCTTTAATCACAGTCCAAAAGGACTCGGTGACAAATGATCATTCAGGTCTTTGGAGCCAAGTTAAGATATCTACCTGGGAAAGCAATTATCATAGCTGACGCATTATCCCGCAATCCCGCACCATACAGCAAAGAACCATTAATTGGACTAAAAGATATATAAACATCCGTACCTATTGTTAAAACCGTTATCTAAACAAGAAAATTCTTAACCCAAGAGATCGCGAGCATTGAATATCTGGGTCGGAGCGCAGAACTGTTACAAACTGAACAAAGCAAGCGTCAACAGACATAACCCAAACAATACACACTTCGAGCAGAAACCCTAAAGCAAAGGTATACTTAAGGTATGTGTATCAGAATAATGTAATCAAAGTGTAATATATGTAGCGTCTGTGACGAGGAAAACCCGAAGAACACAGCAGATGACTAACGACCCAGGTAGTAGTAATAATCTTTCTCATACCAATCGTCATAAACTGGTTGCATTCCGTCATCCCAGGGTTCCCCCCTCCTTTTTCACAGAAAGCCAAAATCACTGTTTTCTGGCCTACAATGCTTACAGATATAAAAAGCACATAACTAATTGTAACACGTGTCATGAAACAAGGGATACACTAAGACACCTGTCAGTTTAGGGGCCCCTATCCTGTGCCAAATCAATCCTTGAAAGAATATACGTAGAAATTATTAACAGAATTACGAGTCTGACAGAGGAATAAACACTTCTTAGTGTTAATGAGTTCCTTGACACGTTATATAGAATTAATAGCACTAAAAACAAACACCCGCAATTGAGTGCGTTACGAATATTTATGAGTGCTAAATCAGTAAATATGGAATTCAACACATAATAATCTCAGACTCGGGGGGTGGTGTAAATCAATAATAATCTCCTTAACACGTTGTGTGAATTCCTTTCCATTAAGAAAACCAATAATATATTTTATCACCCAGAGTCAATCGGTTTGGTAGAATAACTGATAATTAAATAGGAAGTGTCAATGTCTTACGAGTTACAAACTCGTGATGTTGGATCCGAAACTGGATTATAGCGGTTCTCGCGGTTTTAAATACCTTTATCTATATATCTTGTATCTATAGAATTGATGCCCGCAAGTAGCCTTATACGGTACGTCCGCTAGAACACTTTTCCACATATTCAAGCCAACCATTAATTTATCAAATATATATAAAAAATATATATAAATAAATAAATATAAATATAAATAAAATAAATATGGATACAAGTGGAGTCAATATAATACACTCCGTAAGAAGTCGGAAGGGTTACAAATTATAATTAAAAAAGGAATCACGATAATATCAATAAGCAAACTAAACCATAGATAATTAAATATCCAAAATATATGCGTAAAGATTTGAACTCTAACTTAACGCTTTAGTAATGACAAATAAGCTAAAAGTTCAAACACATATCAAAACCTACTGACATATTGTCTGTCCCGGTGATTTATATTCGTAGTCAATAAAAAAAAAAGAAATTAAATAAATAAATAAATAAAATAATAATAAATAAAATAAATAAAATAAAAGAGATTTTAAAGTCAGGAAGTCTAGAAGTGAAAATGTTATCTATGGAATAATCCTATATGAATCTTATACAGGGCTAATAATATATAGATTTGTATGGAAAACCTTTTTCATATAGTTTGAATAAGGAATATTTATTTAACATAATGCCAACATGAAACTAATATATTGTTCAATTTTGGTACTGTTGTTTTTTTGTTTTTCAGATATTCTTCTCATGCGGGTGGAGAATTAAAACACTAAAATATCATTTGAAAATCCTAAAGTCGTTAATCTCTTACAGCAAGTAACGTAACTCTTAGCTGGCTAGAGCAATCTCTGCCAATGCCAAGTGACGACGTCATCATTGCCGTATCAGCATTTGTTCCTTTTAACCTCAATAATCTGCTTACACAGGCTTCATCTGTGTGTCGTCTCTGCTTGCAAAAGCAGATTGACTGGAGAAAGGAATGCTTAGTTCATGAACTCACATGTGGTTCATAGGTCACATGACAGGCCATACATATTCTTATCCGTGTGTGTAATGCAATTAGTTAAGGACTTGCAATCATTTTAAAATTAATAAACAAAATAAGGGACATACTTCCGACAATTACGACCCGAAGGATATTCAACTCTACTTTGCTGGCGAAGGACTCGTGCTGGGGATGTTTTTTTTTTATTCATCGCGAAACGTAATCGTGTAGCTTAGGATGCAGAGAATAAGTATGAGCGCAAAATAGAACGTTGGACCCGCCCAGGCAAATTTTCCCCTTGTTTTAACCATTGAAAAAGGCCGTTTCAATTGGCTATAGGTGGTTGTCTGGAACTGTGTAATGGACGAAAAGTGGTTCGAAAGCTAGTTAAAAGTGAAGTAGTATAACCTCGGTCATGTATCCTATATATTAAAGTATCATGTATCCCTATATATAATTGATCATAAATAACAGAAGTCGAAATATTATCTTGCGTGTACGCAAATAGGAATCTCTTATATAAATGATCATAAATAACAGAATATAAATATATCTTTGCGTGTAGCAATAGGAATCTATTTAAAGTGCACATATATCATAATTATATGAATCCATATACATATGTATAAACAAATGGGTAGTCGGGTAGCCTATAATCAATCTGTTACCTTTTTTTTCTTACCAATATCTGCAGTTATTTATGAGTTAGTATATGAATTACTAATCAGATATATAACATTTAGCATAAAAATCAACGAATCAATCAGCATAACCATTAATAATTTTATCAATTCATATATGAAATTTTTTTATCAGTTAAAATATGATTTTTATCATGTTAATCTCTTCATTCTATGCAATTATCAGAGTACATTAGTATTTTTCTGTAGCATAAGTATCTTAAAGAAGATGAAGTGAAAAACTGTATCATTATATATCACGTGATCACTATTATTTACCAATATCATTGTTTTATATTTTATATTACTTGAATCAATTCATGTACACCATGAATTTTTATTTACTTATATATATATATATATATATATATATATATATATATATATATATATATATATATTCACATAGTGTCTGTATCACACTCCTATAAGTCAAATGCCAGTCAAGTTTGAGTAATATTCAGTAGTTTGGTTTTTTGGTTTTGGTAGCTGACCGAGCTAATGTAAGTGTTTACATAATAAAAATATGGAATGTTAGTCCATATATATAAAAAGTCTAAACTAAGAGGTCAACCAGATTGCTTGCAGGAATGTGATCAGACTAGAGACGCTAAAGATGACGTATACAATAAAAAAGTAGGCTAAGATAACATGCCGTCACCTGTAGTCACTCAATTGTTTATAAACATTAGTCCAAGCTCCCTGCTTGAGACAACTACCGCCTACGTGATCTGTATCGTGTCTTATTTGATTGTGTGTTCGAATGAAAACTATGTCATCTGATAGTATGTTCATATGTTCGAACTACTGTCTGTTCCTCATAACTTGTAACAGAGATGGTAGACAGGCAGAACAGAGTTAGCTATCGTCATTAGAAGACCTGTACCTCTTTACCTAAGCTTTATCATGTAGAGGAATAGGATTAGCCATCATCATTGGCAGAAGCGATCAAGCTATCGTCATAGAAGACTTGTACGATCATACCTGATCTTCATCATGTAAAACTTCAGAAGAATATACTATTTTTATACCTTGTGTTTTCTACAAGAACCTCACCGAACCATGAGTTTAACACATCGTCGTAAAGATAATACCGACTTCGTAAGTGATCTACAAAACCCCAGACACTCCATTGAAGATGGAAGTGCAATACCAACCGACTTAGCGTTATAGATTAGTTCGCTAGTCTAACATTACCTCATAGGGCGCCATTATCATACAAGGCACAAAGCCCTAATATATATATATACTAACGGATTCACTCTACCTTGGAAATACCTTACACCAAAATGGAGTTACATACGAGAAGTGCATCTGCCTTGGCCAGGGATCAGATTTTTGCCTTCTATATTTATCGTAGATTAGATTCCCGTATAATTTCCTTTACGTTTAATTTATTTCCAGCCGCAACTAAACACGATATTAGTCGATATATATTTCTTATTATTTAGAAGTATGAAAAAGACACGACTGCATAAAAGACAAAATTGCTATGCGCACACACGAGTATTTATTTATAAACATATATATATATATATATATATCTATATCTATGTATATATATATATATATATATATCTATATATATATATATATATATATATATATATATATATATGTCTATATATATATATATATATATATATATATATATTTATATATATATATAATATATATATCTATATTATATATATTATTTATATATATTTATATTTATCTATATATATATATATATATATATATCTCACTGAAATATTAAGAATAGTAGAAATGGGCAAAGAAACTCTTCTCTTATAAGAAAAGAGAGGTTATAATGGAAAGGTAACGATCTCTTAAGGGGAACTTTAAGGGCTTGGACAAGTACACGCGTGACACTAGAGTAGCCCTTGAAAGAGAAAAGCGAAATAGGCGACGAGATAAGAAGAAGTACGACACAAAACGATGACACATATGATGGAAAAGAAAGTATATGAACGGGTATCGACTTCTGATATGCTTGCCACAAAACGATTGGTGGAGAGAGAGAGAGAGAGAGAGAGAGAGAGAGAGAGAGAGCAGTCACAGCTTCCTAGGATGACCTTTTCTATGAAGTAATTTATTCCTCATCACGTATGCGGAATTAATTAAAGCATAAACAAGAATAAGGGCCTTTATGTTGTCATATTTGAAGGCAGAAGCAGCAGCAGTAACACCTATATTAATAAGGAAGGCAATAACAAAGGCAGTAGTATTAATGGTGACCGACTGATTCACTCATTCGTACGGTCGTAACTGTAGGCTGCCGCACCCAACACATTCATAGAGGCCGTTCCACACCGGGTGCGGTGCTAAGCGCGCCACTCTATGGCAGCCATATTGCGGCACGTGGTTTTTAATTGCTGGCATTGTTTTATAAGCGAGGCCGTTGGCCCCGGGTGCGAGGCTATGCTACCGATGTCAGCGATATAGATTTCATAGCCTCCAAGATTGCCGGGCGCGCGATTTTTGAGGATGTAGCTCGCCTCGCGCATGCGCATTTGGGACTCGCCGGAGATGTTCCCGCCTCATGGCTTAAATCTAAATATGTATACATACAGTAAGTGTTATATTAACGTGGGAGTATAATATATACCGAAGGAAAGTTACTCCCTCGAAGTAAAATTTTATTTCCAGTAGGTTATGGCCAAGTTTCATTATTATTATTATTATTATTATTATTGTACTTAGGAAGCAGACCCTCTCTCAAGCATACTTTTAATAAAATATTATTATTATTATTATTATTATTATTAGTATTATTATTATTAGTATTATTATTATTTTGAACAGGAGCACTTTCAAATTGGAGAAGCAAATATCCAAAGAATATAAATGATTTCATAGATTATTATATATATTAAATTTAAATATAGCAGTGTAGATGAAGAGATTAACAATTGATATTTGCAAACTTGCATGACTGTTCGCAGACATTCATAGCTTTCAGTGTGAACAGAAACATAGCGAGTATGGCTAGCACAGCTCCGTAACAAATGGTAGCTCGCTTAGCATCGCATCTGGTATGTAATGGCCTTAGCTGTTAACAAATTATAGATAGCTACGTAAATAAGGTCCGGATCGCTTTTAAGAAAAGAGAGAGTGTAGTCGGGTGATCATTTGAAGCAAACACAAAATTGGTAAGGGATCTCTGGTCATTCCAACAGGCAGTCTCTGTAATCACGCTGACATCACTAGCTAGCTACTCGAGATGTACACCAGATTCACACCCCACCCCCGACCTAGGTGCTTGAACTATGAGTAGTAGGATACACTGTATCTAATGACCCCTTAATTAAAACGTTTAGGACTGCTAAACAGCAGCAGAGACAGGGACAGTCACGGACTTAGGCAGGTAGGTAAGTGTATACGAGCGAATAACCAGCAAACGTTATTTTAAAAGAGAAAAACAATTACAAAAATGTAGGTCAGATAAGTATTTCATGGTCATCCCCAAAACTATTAATACTCTAACGCTCGTCAACCTTTTATACGCGGGGATCCAATTGCATCGAAATGTTCCAAAACTTTAAACACTGATTTGGTGCAAAATACAAATTTGATTTTGCCCTCTGGTAATGAATAATTTCGTCAAAATGTAAGGGTTTTAGCACTTGACTCTACAGCATTTCACAAAGAATATCTTTCAATGTGGAAAAGGAGAAGAGGAACTATTAAAGCAATCACAAGTATAATGTTTGGCCAGGCCAATTTTCTTGCTTCGTACTGTGTCGAAAGTAATTAAGCAATCCAATGACCCACTCACGAGGGCAACCTGAAATTAATTAGGCTGTCTGATTGCTCTCAGGTAATTGGGAATGGCAGATGTAGTTTGTCTTTCCACGGGGAAATTAATTACAAACCGAAATTAATTACTGACCTTCCAACCCACAGTCACCCACAAACAAAATAAAACAGGTTATAACTCATGTTTTTTCCTACGCATGCATTTTTGTCACTGGACTGACCGATTATAAAATACTCTCATTTATTAAAAAACAAAAAAATAAAAATATTTCATCCTTCACATCCGCACTGGCGTGCTACAGTGCGATTATGTCTGGTCTGTCACCTTCATTGACATAATCTGAACATGAATCATTACTTGCCACGGAAAATTACTGTATGTAAGCCACCCCTCAGACAATTTATAGTTATTCTTTATACCCTAAATTTGACCAACTCTCATATGTGGTCGAAGGCTTCATACAATATTTGTTACTAATTACTCTTTACCAAATCAAGTCATTTGAAAGGCTTTTAAATAACTTTTCCCTTGCACAGTAACTCTTTTGATGCTGGGTTTAACAGGTACGTGGAAAGAATTTTTATTGTGGTATCCAATTACTTTCTAGATTAGCGTAGGTAAATTCGTAAATGGGATATTTTGATACGGAATGACTCAGGCATTACAAAAGGCTTCAGCATATAGATTATACCCCGCACAGCTAAGTCTCCAATCAGGATTGTTTACTGTACCAACGCGAATGCCTTTAAAATGCAGGCAATAAAAAAAAAATAAAAAATTCATTAACTTATTCCCATCTGAAAAGAGTTTTATGTTTATAAACATGTTTGCTTCGGTTCTACGTTCAGAAACATATATGTATACCAAAGCAATTCCATACATAACACCAGTAATATAATATATATATATATATATATATATATATATATATATATATAATATATATATATATTATGTATATATATATATATATATATATATGTGTGTGTGTGTGTATAATATATATATTATATATTATATATTAAATATAATTAATTACTGGTGTTATGTATGGAATTCTTTTGGTATACATGTATAAGTTTATTAACCAGTAACATATATACATAATATATATATATATATATATATATATATATATATATTACTAGTTTAATAAATATATATTATGTGAGAGAGAGAGAGAGAGAGAGAGAGAGAGAGAGAGAGGACAATCTTCTCTTTCATCAGAGTTGCCAGTTGCAGGTTGCAGGTTTCAGGTATGCCAAAAGCATCTAAGTTAAATTCTGAGTTACAAAAATATAATCTATTCGACTAATCTAACACAATGCTGGTTATATAGTAAAAAGCAAGAAACGAGTTAACTAACCCTAATCTCAATTGGAATGGCAATTAAAAGGTAAGGGGAAATTCCAATATATGTCCCCCATCAACCATTACTAGCTACATCATCTCACAGTCAATAATTAAAATGGTCATTTATAACAAGTGTCACAAGTTTCACACCGTCTCTATTCATGGATCATCTGTTAAACAAAAAGAACACTTTATAACAAAAAGATAAATATGAAGCCGTTCCTCTGACACTAAAACAAAAGTCATGATTTTGAGAAAGGAAGACTGCCCAAAAATATCGACGTACGTACACAGATTGGAGAAAATGGGAAAAGTGAAAATTTTCAAAGATACAAATGGAGAACATGTGAAATGCCAGTTGGCTTACCTCTTCAGCGATCACTAAACCGCACACAAAAGTAAACATTGCCCTTATTAAATAAGCATATTTTAGACTTGTGAAATAGCTGAATAAAGACATATCTGCACAACCATGTAAGCATTAGTGTGTGTGTGTATATATATATATATATATATATATATATATATATATATATATATATATATGTGTGTGTGTGTGTGTATGTATGTATGTATATATACACACGTGTACATATATATATATACATGAATAATCATCACATCACCGTGATTCATATAAATCACTCGAGCTACAAATGTCCTTTAATATCTGATTCGCTCTACCTCGGAATTAATATATTTTCCTATATGTAAACCGACCGAAGGGGAATTTTTTAGTTGATAACAATTTCGTCCTCTCACGGGTTCGAACCACCGCCCAGTGGACAGAAAAGAAATCAGGACTTCAGTGATGTTATCGATTCGGCTAATGAGTGAGGTTAAAACCTGGTGGAGTCTGTGTTGCCGTGTTGTTGGAATTTGAGTCACCTATTCCTCCGGATCTACGATGTTTTCCTGGATGTTTGCCCACCTCTTTCTGGGCGACTTAAACTGAGAGGACTAGTACATTTTCGGGACCTAACAGTGAAAAGATACAATAGATATTTGCTGCAGAAGTGTCGCAAATTTGAAAACATTGAAAAAGTGGTACAAGGCCAAGCTTGACCTAGAGGTTCTACAATATTGTAGTCTTAACCATGTTGTAACAAATTTTGTGAAGTTCAAATTGTACAGAGTGGCGTAGGGTTTCCTGTTTTAGAAACTTTTCTGTATCCCGGGATTTCGGGACAAATCAGGCTATTTCATGAGATCCCGGGATTTCCTGCATCAGGTGTTATTAAAAGGTTTATACTAAGTTCTATTAATGCTTTAATATCTCAAAGAGCTACAGTACATCATACTTTCAAAATGTGTAAATAATGCAACAGCAGTAAACTAGGCTGTCGAATGATACACGTGGTTGATCAAGCAGAATTTTATTTAATCTCATTTAATTAATCAAAGAATTAAGTTCTATTAGTTTTCATTGATATTATTGGTACCCATTATATTTAAACTAAATAAATGTAATTTAGAATCATAAGCTACTGTAACACAATAATAATCCTTGCTCCATTAAAACTTAGTACATTAATGCTGATTGCAGTAGCTTTTAACTTTTGGAAAAATAAAACTACGAGTTTTTTTGAGCTACATTAAATAAACTAGAACTTTTTGAGCTACATAAAATAGACAAGAATTTTTTTGCGTTACATAAAATAAACTAGAATTTTTTGAGTTACATAAATTAAAACTAAAAATTTTTGGAGTTGCATAAAATAAACTAGAAATTTTTTCAAGATACATAACATTATCTATGAGTTATTGATATAATAGTAGCCCTTCAAAAAACACAAACAATCAATACTGCGATCAGTTAACCTGGTTCTTAGTTTTGTAATAAAGAGTCCAGCAGCTGAAAAAGCCCTTTCAGTTTCAACTGATGTTGGTGGTACATTGTTGAGGACCTGGAATATTTTTTCTAAATTTTGTGTTCTCTCTCCTGTTACCTCTGACACATTAAATTCCCTTCCTATATGTTTGCAATCATACTCCTTTTTGCTTATGCTGTGAACCTGTTCTATTGCTGCCTGGAGTTTATGTGCAAGTGTCATTTCTTCTTCAATAGATATATCCACATTCTCATCAGATTCTGTTAGTTGTGGCTCAAAATCTGGGTCCTCTTCGTTGGGTATTGCAAACAGTCTTGTAAACATCTTTTTAGCTGCATCTACAAGAGTGGACTTTGCTGACAATGCTGGTAGCACTTCCTCACAATTATCATAATACTCACCACAATGAAAGCACTTCATAAAACCAACAAGAACTTTATTCCTCCTTTCATTTATTCTTTTGAATAAGGAACTTTTCAGCTTGACTGAAAATGGAGAATTCTGCTTATCCAGTTCTTTTAATATGAATGAAAATATACCCTCTGAACTAAGCAAAGTTCTACTTCTGTTTCCCAGCCTTTCTGCCCCTATTTTCACTGGCTGGAGTGCTTTAACCAAGTCATTTATTACCCCCAAATTCACTGTTTGTAACGTCCATTTCAATATCACAGTCAATCATGGCTTTTGCAACAGAACTTTTTACCTCAAAAAATCGGTCTAACATGTCCAGCAAACTGTTCCACCACGCCTTCTAATAGCTGTGTATCGGAAATATATAGTACCAGTAAAAATCCCGGGATATCAACTCAAATCGCGGGAAATATAAGAGGCACATTTTGGTCCAAAATCCCGGGATCCCGGGAAGGAAACCCTACGGGCGGGCAGGTTTTATTTTGATTTCAAAACTACTTTGTTAAACTTGGAAATTTGTGAAAAAGAAAAGCTAATTAAGAAACATGAAAATGCCTTTCAACCATTGCACAATGAACCTGTTAGAAACCTAACATTTATTGATTTGATTATATTCAATTGGTTACTGACTAAATACCTTAACCACTACATTGATAAAGTAACTTTAAGATCATTATGACGTCATAATATGAACACCACCTCCTCGTTCTTGAAAGTTTGGCAATGAAGAAACTGGTACCTTCACTCAACCACCATACCACCTCAGTACCTTTGTATATAGCATAAAGCCACGTTACTTGGTTCTTTGCCTCTTGAATTTTTTCCACCGTCCTGACACGTATCGCAGGGACTCTGCTTGAGCAAAGTATTTTCCTCATTTTTTAATATTTTTTAATATGTTTTTGTTCGTAATTTTACTTAGAAATATTATAATTGTTTATAATTTTACATTTCCCTTTCTTAAATCTGTTTTGTATTGATGTAATACTCATTCTTTGAAATTTTTTCATTCGTAAATTTACTTAGAAATACTTTAATTCATAATATTTTTATTTTAACTTGCTTAATTGTTTTGTATTAATGTAACATTAACTTCTTGCCTTTAGCCTGAAGATACGACTTTGTCTCGAAACGTCGCTTGCCAATAAAGAATCAATGTAATGTGCCATGTCCTTCCGTATCCCTATGCCTATATATATATATATATAATATATATATATATATATATTATATATATATATATATATATATATATATATATATATATAATATATATATATATATATATAGGGATATATATATATATATATATATATATATATATATATATATATATATATATATATATAAGTACCGGGTGTTTCGAAATTAAAGGCCCCCCTCTCCGTAGAGCAACTGGAAAGTTATGAAGTTTTCTGCTACAGCCTATCTCCAAGTACATTATCTTAATCCTATTAAGCTATTTTTCATTTTACATTTCTTGTATTTTCAGACTGCGTGACGGAGTTAGATACAGCCATGGCTAACGGCTCGGAGGAAATCAGATGATTGACCAAATCCAGGTCAATAACCTTCAGAGGCCAGAGGGATGCTGGCGCATCCTTCATTTCATGTTCATGGAAAACTAAATACATTTAAAGAGATTAATCCTTTGTTAAAAGAAACTAGAACAAAAATCCATGTGACTGTCATCACAAAAAGACTGAGAATCTTGGAAGGCCTGAAGTCCTTTCTCAAGAGTCAAAAGACATCATAGCTGAGGCAGCGGGTAGACCAAGAATGTCTTTACGTAAATTGGCGCTTGAACTAGAAACAAAAATGGGAAATAAGAGAAGTTATAGTGCTGTATATCGTGAGTTGAAAAAATCTGGTATCAAGCCATTTCATCTTATCAGCAAGCCCAACATCACTCACCAACAGAGAGAAGACCGTGCATGGTTTTGTGGTTCATTTATAAAGATTGGGATGAAGCTGACTTTTTCCATGTTGCCACATCAGATGAATTCTTCATTTACACAATCAGGAAGCCAAATCATAAAAATGACATCATTCGGGCTGCAAAGTTGGATGACATCTGTGATGACGTGCGCTATCGCCAAGTTGTGAAATTTCCTGAATGTTTGGGAATTTTTCTGTTTCACAGCCAAATGGTTAATGTGCATCATCTAAGGAAAAGGACAGTCATGGAATGGCAAATACTTCTGAGAAACTGTGCTTACTGGTGGAGTATTTCCTTTACTTAAAGATCCCGAAAATGTGTTATCTGTTGAAGAAGTGACATTTTTGCATGATAAAGCACCATGTTTCAAGGCTCTTTAAAACACAGGAGCTGCTTCGAAACAGTGGTATCGATTTCTTCTCGTCAAGTGAATTTTCATGTACCATCATAGTGAACTATGATGGTATACCAAGCCTCGACTGCCTGCGAAGAGAGGTGACCGATGTGCTCAGGGAAATGAAGTTCAAGTCTCAGCTTTTTTGCGATTTGCTGAAATCATATAACCCTCAAAAATGCAGGCTGTGGTATAGACAGATGGAGGCCACACAAAATATTAAATACTCAGAGAGAAACTTAAATAAATACCTGTTCTGAATTACTTTTGTTTTTTCCATATCAACTTTAATTTATGCCGAGAGGTGGGGGGGGGCTCTAATTTCGAAATACCCTGTATAATATATATATATATATATATATATATATATATAATATATATATATATATATATATATAATATATATATATATCATATATATATATATATATATATGTATACTGATTATGTTCTGTTACAACAGAATTCTATCTCATTTTTATCTGTTACAACAGAATTCTATCTAATAAAAAGAGCCCATAAAAACGCCAAAATATAGAAAATAAGTGCTATATTTTAGAGACTGCTGTCTCTCTCTTCAGGTAGGTAATGAATTCAATACCTACCTGAAGAGAGAGAAAACAGTCTCTGAAATGTAGTACTTACTTTCTATAATTTGGGGTTTTTATGAGCTCCTTTTATTAGATATATATATTTATATATATTATATAAATAATAATTGAGTGTGCGGCGCGCAAGTATGTTTCTTAAGGGTCTTATTCATTAACAAAAACACTTTATACACTTTCTACAGGTTTTCATTCCATCCTTCGTTAATGCTCACAGCATCGGTAAAGACCGAAAGTGCGATCAACTGTATTTATTATTAGAATAGGATGATAGCTAACTATTCCAACTATCCTTTGCTCTTGTCAATTAGTACTGTAGTAAAAGTTTGCTGATACGTTTTAAAATCCACCTTATGGCATCAGGGCCCCTTGCGCATTGGTGACCCGCGGCATAAATCTGATTTGTTGGTTGGATCAAGCTCAGACACAACTATAATTAAGGATAGATGGTTCGTTATTACTGCAATTAGCGAGTTACAGAGCATCCATTCTAAAGTGAGTTTTTGACTGGCGGATTGATCAGTCTATTTTTTAGTTTCAGGTATGCATTCTCTCTCTCTCTCTCTCTCTCTCTCTCTCTCTCTCTCTCTCTCTCTCTCTCTCTCTCTCTCTGCTCCTAAGTCACAGCTGTCTTATACAACTGAGTTAGGCAGATGAAAAAGTGTCATATAGATTCGTACGTAAAAAACGGGTAGGGCATGTGAAAATATATTTCTCTTTCTTAAAGCGAATTCTAAAATTCACATGAGAAGTAAACCTACGGAGAGATCTCCAAGCTCAGATGGAAATGCCTAAATCTTCTAAAACCGATTGATTATAATGTTCACAAATATGAACGCGCTAGAACAGGCAACATCGAGGCATTCCAGTATAAATCGCGAAGCATTAATACTTCCAACAAATGCTTGTGTATCTCTGAAAATGAGAGGGGTAGAGTAATCTGAATAGATACCAAACACGCTTAAAATAGCGTACTACAGATCCCCAAGACATTGTTATGAAATTCACACAAATCCCTCTACAAATATGCAATACTCAACCCCTTCTGAAAACATAAGGGGGACATTCATTCCTTTACATTCATGGGATTCAAGTCATAGTGTAAAAAAAAAAAAAAAAAAAAAAAAAAAAAAAAAAAAAAAAAAAAAAAAAAAAAAAGAAAAAAAAAAAAAAAAAAAAAAAAAAAAAAAAAAAGTTAAATCACATACACTTTGTCTGAAGTAGAGGCACAACCTAAAGGTGCTGGAATTTAAAAACAAATGGCAAAGACATACAATAAATGAATGAAAAACGAGTTATATAAGAACTAGATTTCAACAGGAAAAAATTAAATAAAAATAAAAAAGGTGCTAAACCATTCAACATCTTGCAAAATTTGGAATAAACAGTCAACAGATGACTACGGAAAATGTAATAATAATATACACAGTTTCTTTCCATGACACCGTCAAAATATTAAATAAAAAGCAAATTAAAGTATTGTGCAGCATGTCCATAATGCATGAGAACTGTTTCTTCCAATAGTGCTTCTTCGATTTGAAGTTTTCTTTATCTTGTATTACATACCTATGACAGAAAGGATTCATAGATTAATATAAAAAAATTAAAAGTATTGTACCAAACAAGCTATTCTGAGAGAGAGAGAGAGAGAGAGAGAGAGAGAGAGAGAGAGAGAGAGAGAGAGAGAGAGAGAGAGAGACTTTCTAAACTCACTGTTCATGCACAATGCAATCGTTCAAACGAGGTCAAATTAATTTGTTAACTGTCAAGAGAAAACTTGCTTAATGTCGGGGCAACCTAGAGAATCAATCAAGGAACACAATCGAAAAGATAACAAACATTACGTGCATTATCTTAATACAACCAACCACAGAGGGAGAAAACATTCAATACTAGAGGCTGGCGTTGCAACGATAATGGTCAACGACAAAAACATATTAGATGCTGAAAACATTCGGTTTATAAATCTTGTCGAGAATTTCCGAAAACTCTTCATAAAAAATATGACACATTTTTAATCAATTTGTATTCTTTATAGCTAACAAACCTGAGGTCTTAACTAATAAACCTAAGGTCTTAACAATAGGATAATTTTCTAGCGCCAGCTGGAAACCGGTTAAAACAATCAAAGATTGTAAACCAAGGAATCTGTGGCATCTGGCAACCCAAGCATAACGAAGGGAAGGCGTACACCTTGAGATTGTCCCAAGGATGATGTAGAGCGTCCTCCGCCAGAGCAAGAGGATCCGGGACCACCTAGGAGACCTCCATCTTCCTATTGAAGAGGTCCAACATGTGTCTTCCCAAAAGGTGAAACGTGCTGCCCGCTACGTTCTGATGCAGACA
>NC_087206.1:42251181-42253681 GCF_015104395.2 Macrobrachium nipponense
GTACAAGAACCATGAAAAATATATGTAAGAGCAGTCAGAACTGCCAGCAGTTCTGCCGTTAAAACAGAGGAATTAGATGGAAGCTTCTTTTTAATGATACTATTACTTGTCACTGCAGAGCAACCAACACCATCAGAACCCTTTGTGCCATCAGTATATATATATATGATAAGAATCACCATGCTCGGAAGCATGATCCAGGAAACTTTCCCTCAACTGATCATCAGAACTGCTACTCCTGCTGTCCCTAATTGGGCAGATCTCTATGTTCAGTCTATTCCAAGGAGGAAACTTTGAGGGTGAAATTTCACCTACTGCAGGAGGAAGTAATCCCACCTCCCTGGCAGAGCTTGCTAGCCGAACTTCAAGTGGCTTTGGCAGTCTAGGTCTATTTTGGGCTCTATCAGTTGGTTCTTTAACGTACCTATAGTTTTGGTTCAGCTTTGACGTAAGTACTCTTGATATGTATCTCAAGCTTAATTCCTCTCTACAGATGAATAGTGGGGGGAAAAACTGATTCAATATATAAGATTTCCACTGGTGAGGTTCTATAGGCTCCCGTACAAATACTTAAAGCCATATTATGGACAACATCTAATTTCCGCAGTGTTGTCTTCCATGCTCAACCATAAACTTAACTACCATATTCAATTTTGCTTAGGCTTAAAGCCTAGTACATCATCAAAAGGGTAATTAGATACGGCCCCCAATTAAAATTTGACGCAACTTTAAGAATATTAAAATAAAGCTTCAAATGTAACACCTAGATACTTAATGTTATCTTCATAAGGTAAAATGGAATAGTTTAAAAACAACGTAGGGATCTCTTCCACTCTTCTTAATTGACAAAAACGTATAGCTTTGGTTTTTTCTGGTGAAAATATTAACCCTTTAGCACTGGCCCATGATGTTGCAGCATTAATAGCGGTCTGGATCTTTTGACAAGCTTCAACACCCATAGACTTACTACAGATTACTGCATAATCATCGGCAATGGCCAGACCATGCACCCCGAGGGTAGCAGAAATACAAGAGCCCACCCTTACTTTCAGGCAATGTTCTGACCTCTCACCAGGTAGTTTCTTAGGCTTTTTCTAGGTCAAAGAACACTACAATAGTCTGGTTTTGCACGGCAAAAGCATTCTGTACTTCCCAAGTAAGGAATATCAAAAGGTCAGAAGTACTTCTATTTTTCCTAAAGCCAAACTGTCGGTTGAATCAACGATTCGTTGACTCCAAATACCACACAAGTCGAGCATTGACCATCCTCTCATATATCTTGCTAACACAACTAGTTAGAGCAACTTGTCTATAGTTCTTAAGATGGTAGGAATCTTCAAAAAGTTTTAAAATTGGAACAATGATTGATATCTTCCACGACTCTGGCGAAGTTCCTGAAAGCCCAAAACTGTTTAAAATATCTAAAAGAAATTGTTTTGCACTTCTAAGCAGATTAAAAATCATTGTATACAGCATATCATCTTCCCCAGGAGATGTTGGGGAAAATAACGAGATTCCATGATCTAATTCTTCCATGGTGAAAGGAAGATAAGACTCTGAACTTCACTAACAGTAGGAACAACCGTGGTACTGTCCGTAATATTCCTGAATGCAGGAGAGTAGTGTGCACTAAGTATATTGGAGAAATGCCTACCACAGGTTTCTGCAACCTGTCCAGAATCAGATATGAGGAAGCCATCAATTCTCAATATAAGCAAAGGAGATGGAGGACATTTCCTTGCAGCTTTCTGTTCCAGTCTAATGACATAGGGGAATCATATTTCAATTCACTTATGTATCTATCGGCTACTGAATGGCTTCGTTTCCATTTTATTCGAATATTATCACAGACTTTAAATGCACTTATTTATGAAAGGAAGACACGGGATTATACAGAAATAAATTTAATGATAAATATGTCCTTTTGGGTTATTACAGACATACACGGACCATAATGATATAAAAACTAAGTACCTACCAGTAATAAATACTGGTAGAACACGAACAAGCGGGGGGGTGCGGAGGAGGACAAGGGCCGCGGAAAATGATTCAACTGACTTTCAGACTCTGAGATCCAGCTTAAACTGAACTGCTATTGCTTTTATCCAAATGTGGCCGTCTGCACTTATCTGAAGTAAAATCTCTTATTTTTTAATGAACACTATATATTACGCAATATCCTTTGGAATGTATGAAACTATTGTAAATATGCCAAATGACTTTACTGCATATTATTTTTTCTTAATAGCGTTTCCTATAAGCCTTTTAGCCTCCATCCAGTACTACAGATTCTAAGCATTGCTTAACTTTGTTACGATTTCTTAGCAGTTTACATCCTGTTCCTACTACCAGCGTCTAACATACAGGTTTCAGTTGGGCCTTGGCTTTCTGAGAATTCCTTTAATTGATAAAGGTCATTAAGTCGTGAATAAAACTGCAAAAAAAAAAAAATGACGACTGGCTCGGTAAGAACTCTCAAAAATACTTTCTAGTCCGGATT
>NC_087206.1:42258681-42268681 GCF_015104395.2 Macrobrachium nipponense
CATCAAATATCTATCTCAGCCACGTTAGTAAGAGTTTTATCACAACCATTACTTATTCTAATATAGCTTTCCTTACTCCTTTTTCTTGCATATAACCTGATCCCATCCACGGTTCCTCTATTCCGTGACTCACTTCTCTCATCTAATGCCGCGCATTACATTTAATCCAAAACTCTCTATAAATCAGCCTCTTCTGTTCTTCCTTTCTGGTTTCCATTTACTCTCATAATCGTACCATGGTCATATTCAACTTTCTCCTTTACAAAGGTTTCACTATTTCCTTCATTTCCTCTTCGGCATCATAATCAACGCTGTATTAAATCTAAACATGAGTCACTCCACATTCCATTCAGAATTCCTTTATCAGCCCAAAATGATGCAACTATATGTATATGTTCTTGATGACGATCATCAATCAGGCCATCCATAAAAAATACAAAACATTCACTCATGTCTCATAGTTGGAGTTAAAAACACTCAGCACAACCAGTCACACCTTGGCAGAACAGTTCTATTTCCCCTCCTGTTTGGGAGTAAGTGATATGTATATGCCTACACATCATTTGGTCCAAGCATACTTTCTTAGAGATCTCCCTCGCATGCAAGCATAAGTGACCATGCAAAGCGCTTTTTCATGTGACATTCACTAATGATAAATAGCTTGCAATTATGTGATATAATCATCTTCACTGAGCGACTCTCGTGATGATTAAATTCTTATAAAATCCAGCTCAAAGTGAATTCTAAGTTGATTACTCTCAAGGAGGCTGCCGTCTCCGTAGGGTCGCAATGAGTTGGTCTGCCAGATTTGGTCACATCCTGTCAAGCCATTTCTGTAATATGTTAAAAGACAATCAGCCACAAACACCCGGGTAAAGGCATAACCTCTTAATTTCGTCGGCAGCGGCAACAATACAGACGACAATGATTTCTACATTTTTCACATTTCGTAAAGGAAAATTAGTTATCAATAAATTAAGAAATAGCACATGATTAACGTCGAAAAAACATATAAAGTGACAATCACAAAATCCTTGATAACTGACAAAGTCCGAAGATAATTCAACTTACTAGACAGGCGTCATATTTTTCCTGTCTTTAACACGCGTTATATTTCGCTTTGACATGCAAACGCCTAATTTACGCAGGAGAGTAAGGTAAAAAAATAATTCTTTACAATCACAAATGCAGAACTAATTTAGCGTAACACAGATTCTCTAAAGTTAGTAAAGACGGAAGACTATATAAACCAAATTTTTTTTTTTGTCTGGATATGAATTATTAGTATAAATGCTTTAGCTTATAAGAGATAAATGAGTTTTACATACGTTAACTTTAACAGCATTACATTTCAATTACTCCAGCTTCAGAATGGAACTTCAATTATATATCTGAATTTTTATTTTATCTATTTATAAATCTATATATATATATATATATATATATATATCTAAAAAAAATTTAAGAATATATTATCTATATATATTATAATATTATATAATTATATATATATAATATATATATATATATATGTGCGTGTGTGTGTGTGTCACTTTTTTACCAGGTAAATCAATCTTGCATTAGTAGCAGCCACAATGACCTCTTATACTGAGAGAGGGCCTGGGGGGGAGAGAGAGAGAGAGAGAGAGCGAGAGAGAGAGAGAGAGAGAGGAGAGGGAGAGAGAGAGACGAGAGAGAGAGAGAGAGAGAGAGAGAGAGAGAGAGAGTTGATCCGTGTCCATCTCTCAAGAGCAAAGTCATATATATATATTCTAGTTCTACATACCAAGACCTTCCAAAAACGTCTGGGTAACACTTCCAAATCAAGTACGTTTTTTCTACAAAGCCCATTTTCAACATTTTGAAGCGTCTCGAGCGGCAAATATAATGAAAGTAGGATTTTGTTGATTAATTCACTAAAACACACTATTTTGCAGAAATGATTAGTCTATTTCATTTACTAGGATGCTAATGATAACATTTTAGTACATCTAAATGCCCTCAGAACATGTTTTTGTCATTGAATGGTGATATTTTAGTTAATTGGTAAAAAAATAGATTTCAGCTTGAAAATAGTTGAAATTTGAAACCTCTCATTCCTTTATTTCTACACTCAGGATAACCAAAATTGGTCAAAATTATTCTAATTTGGTTTTCTTTCAAGAGTTTGCAGAGTCTTTAGGCCCACGATCAAATTAAACGTCAACGTCTACCCCTAAAATGCTGCATTTGGATATCTTTTGTAAATTTCCATATTTCTTAAAGGAATTGTCGTAAGAGCACCATTTGGGACAATTATCATGAACTTTGCAGTTGGCCTAAACTTTGTTTTAAATATAGCACTCAAAATGACGGTCACCATTAGTAGAATTAAGTTATCATTATTACATTTTCGATTTAGAATATTGCATGTCATCTCGTCAGGGCATCTTACCCCACATTCAACAGGCTTTTTATAATGCATACAACATGATGCGTGCCCTTAAAAACCACCTTGATCAGGGATTATCTATTGTACTGCTGAGGCTGAGGACAGAAGAATTTTGTTATGAGGACAACAAAGGACTCCTTACACCCACATCATCATGGAAAACACTAGAGGAAAAGTGGTTGGTGATTTGCTCGTGTTAAATGTGCACAATTGACTAGCCTGTGCAGCTAAAGTGAAATGTTGCACATTTTGTCAGTGACAGAGAACATCACACATTGTTTACAAAAATCATATAAAATGCTGAACTCTGCAAGGTTATAGCTTACTAAAGCTATAACCTTGCTAGTTGGAGGAAGATTATGGTGTGAGCTGTCTTTGCTACAATGAAAAATTTCTGTTGGGAGGACAGAGAAGCTTAGGGCATCACTACCTTTTCACATTACCTTTACCTAGTAATGACCAGCATTTGTGATGCATAAGAGTTGGTGAGACTTCATAATTTCCCAGAAACTTTTTTGGCTCTGCCTTCATTGATGCTTTCTTTGTGCCCACTTTACTTGTGTCACACCTGTCAAGCTGTGAAGTACTGCACAAAGCTGTTTGCCTAGGAGCTGGTGAAGTGAGTGCAGTGGCACAAATCTGGTAGTATCACCCACTCCTGTTCGCATCCATGGCTCTTGAAGCTTATGCTCTTGAAGGAAGGAGACATGCTTTAGTAGGCTGATTGTGACATTGGTATCATTTGACACAACAACGAAGTCTTGTGAGAGTCATGCACATGCAGTGGTATTCTTAGGTCAGCTTCTTCAAAAGATGGCTGAAGGTGTGCTAGCACATTATCTTTGTCTTCACGGAGAATTACGTTCTGCCAGTAATTTTCAACAGGCACCTGGCCAAGTACTGTTGGTACTCTACTGCTGCTCTTTTAATGCATCTCTTTCTCTCACTATCTTTAACAGTGATGATCAGTGTACATGTCGAAGACATAATCACATCTTCTGAAATTATGGTATATTACTAAAGAGGATGTAAAAGCTGAGAGGAGGCCTTGAAAGCAACAATGGCTGGACAGTTTGATATTTCAAACAGTGGCCATGACATCAATGACAAAAGAGGAATTTGTTTTATGGTTATAGCAGTAGTCTTCTAGTTTCAGATAAGATTCCACCTCTTTGATCAGCTGACTTTTATGCAGGTCGTCATCATTCCTTCTCATGCAAACAGCACTGGGAAAGGTGCAACATCGTGATTGCACGATCACATGCAATCTCAATGTTCTTGTCTCCAATATTCATTTTCCGTTTTGCTTGCTTCGATGTAGACTTTGGCTTGTCTCTTATTGTTTTTATTGTTTTAAGATGCTACCGACTGATGACTTTGCTGATTCTTGATGATTTCTGCACAAATATTTTATTATGAAATATCTTGTATTTCTCCTTCCCCTCTGCAAACACAATCAAGATGTCATCCTTTATTTCCTGAGGCATTATCTCTTTTGCAGCAAAATTTTGGAGTACTGTGGGTACTTTTTTGGAGAGAGTTGAACCTTTGTCTTCAATGACTGGTATTATGGCTTCAATTTTGGACTCCTTGCGATCTGTCGCTACTTTTTTTGGTCATGCCCAATAGTTCTATCAGATCATTTTGAAGACAGATTGACAATCTACTTGAGTTTCAGATCACCACCGATAGCATTGAAGTGCCCAGGTTTATCTTTTGTTGAGAAGTTCCCATTTGAGAAATGGCTGTAAACCGATGGTGTTGTCTGTTGAAGATGTCGCATGTCTTCCAGATAGACAGAACACCAGCACAAGTAATTGGTACAGTCAAGGGCTGCAAACATGATCGGCCCTTAGCAGATCATGTACCACGTCCATCATTTATAGGAACTCGTGCCAGAATTTTAACCCTGGATAAGTTGCACACAATAAAATACTTCAAGAAGCCGAACAGCGTGCACATATCCTAAAGATGTTGTCACACTAATGATTTTTTTTCCCAGCATCTTGCGATGCCTTAATGCCAAAAACAACATCAAAAGGCACTAATGTTATCAAACGGACTAAATCATTTGAGACATTTAACAGTAATTTTCTTTCTTCTGGGGCAATTAATATGCATTTAAACAAATAAAATTCTCAATACTACGCGTTGACACCATTAACAGGAATTGCCTTTCTTCTGGTGCAGTTAATGAGCATTTAAACAAGTAATACTTTTAATATTGTCTGTTCTATAACAACACTGATCAACTGAAACACTACGTTTATATGGCAAATTACAACAAAGTAAATAATAAAAGAAAAATAAATTCCTAGAATGTTGTAAAATAAAACTCTACTACGACCGCTAACGGTTGGGAATGAACAGGTAAGTTATTCTTTCCTTGCATAGGCGCTGGTCCTCAGCTGCACGAGAATGACACTACTTATTCATATTTACATTATGTTCTGCTTCCTATAATCCCTTCCAAACTTTTCCATACACTGGAATTTCTCTGCTCTATCACCATTTAAATTCTTGACTTGCAAACACTGGCCACTCAACACTCCATTTGCAGCCACTTTTCATGTCCTACAACTCTAATAGTACCCAACCTCTCACAGTCTACATATTTGGACACATGGTTCTCTGTCATTATAAGACCTCTTTCAAGACTAGTAATTTCTACACCTTACATCATCATTGCCCTCCACATTTCATCTCTATTAATAATATCATAACTTTCTATATGCGAATGTATGCTACATATATTGTTATCTCTCTTCTGTCAAATTTCTCAAATGAACATTTCACATAAAAAAACTCTAAATTCCCACCTCTTCTTTTTGATGAAACCACATCTTCTCTCATCAATCATTTTCTTATCTGTCCTAGTTCTCATTCCTATCCCACTATGTCCCCTTTCTAGACACTACAACCCCTCGAGTAGGATTCCTTTACAAGGTGAGGTGATAGGGGACCCTGGCTTCTGTGGGAGTGCAATACTACTCCCACAGGTGCCCCACAACCCTTTTTCTCATACTCTTAATTCCTACCTCTTCTACTATCTTTAGCTTTTTCTCAAATCTCCAATACAACCTCTCATATCTTATTGTTTTTGTGGATTGTTTTTGTAGACAACCTCTGGCATGAATCTGACCAGGCTCTGACAGTGCTCTTGATTCGATGGAGGGTGGGATTGGATGGGACTCCTCCTCACACATAAGACTGGAGTACTTGACGTGTTCAAACAAGTGGAAACTTTTATGTTAAACTCCACACACAGTGCTGGGTCCGATCTCGACGGACTGACGACTCCCAAGGCACTGGGTAGCGGGGTGTATATCTATGTTGGTCCCCTACGGTGCCCTATTAAGGGAATCGCATCCTCAAAATGTGGCTTCATGGTGGTATGGGGCCAACCTGGAGGAATTCTTTAAACTAACGTCCCAAGGATTGTGAAGATCTCTTGCTTCCTCTTTCTGTTGACGTCCCTGGCTTAGCTAAAGATCACTAATTTGGACCTTCGACTTCTGGCGCTACTATGGACATGGCAACGACTATGGATAAACGTAACCTATTAAATCAAGGCCCTTTGAAATCTGCAAATGTCCGAAATCCAAGTATACTACAGTCACCAATTCGGCCAAGTGCTGGTGAGGTGAACAAAGTAAAAAATTTGAAGGTTTTTCATGTTTTATACATACCACCTGAATCTGATTATGTGACCATCTCAAAATCCATGAGTATTTTTAGTTCTATATCAGAAATTAGAATGAAGTTTGTTGAAGTTGACCAGATGTGGGAAGCATGGGTCTCATTCAGTAAGTATGAGGATGCCCTAAAAACCAGTTGTAATGTTAAAGCAATGAAGATAGGTAAGTCAATAGTGAGAGGTGAAGATAGGTAAGTCGATAGTGAGAGGGGCTCTAACAGATAGAGCACCAAAAAATATGGATGTATATATAACATCTGAATGGGAATTTGACCCATCTCAGATTCAGCAGAAGAGTGCGGTGGCTATGGGGACTCCCAAACCACCTATATGGTTGGTAGCCTTAGCCAAGGAAGAAAATTATAATTATTATCAATTTAGTAAGTTCCTTCAGAAGAAGGCAGGATTTATAAAAAGTGGGGATATAACAAGGTTTGGTAAATCTACAGTTCTCATCCATGCAAAGTCAAAAACCCAGTCCCACATGTTAATACTGATGAAATTTCATGAAAATGATATGGCAAAAGAAATAAATCCCCACCTGAATTTCAGTTATGGCAGGTGAGTAATCTTAGATAAAGATTTATATGAATTCCCTCAAAAGGAAATTTTGGACACGAGTCCACCTTCTGTGCGGAAAAAAAAAAACAATGTTACAGGCATGATAATATTAACATTTGAAGACTCCAGTGTTCCAGACCATGTGATCTTGAAAACGAAAGTGTGCAAGTAAGACCCTTCACCCAAAACCGATTCAATGTTTTAATTGTTTTAAGTTCGGTCATTCTTCAAGAATAGGTAAATATGAGAAGAAATGTATTAATTGCTCTGCATTTGAACATGGTATATGTTCTGCTACAACAAAAAGTAACAACTGTCAGTTGGATCATAAAGCTAATGACAAAAGTTCCAAAGTGTATCAGTACAAACAATCTGCCACAAATAAAGCAAACACTGAACACGTAAGTATTGGTTATGCCTAAAGACTAATTGGGAAAAGAGAGGGCTATGCTAGAGCTTTATACCATAAACCCCTAAATACCACAAGGAATCTAGTGGTAGTACCTCCTTCTATAGTAGGTGCCTCAACCTCAGTGGTAGTGAATCAGCCATCAGGGTCAGGTGCCCGGCCTGTGAAGGAACATGCACATCCCTCAAAGGAAAATAAGATGGTCCTTGAGAGGAGGGAGTCTTTATCTAATAATGAGCCCCTTTCTTCTCCTACCCAAAAGCTGTCACAGGCAGTCCCTGCCTGACCTAATTCAGTCGGAAAATAAGAGACCTCCAAAGAGAGGAAGAGCCCCATCACTCTCTCCCCCATCTACCCCTGTTAGGGTGGTCGCTCTTCAAAATAAATACGAGATAACCTCCTACTCAAAAAAACAAAAAACTACTGAAATGCACCGTAAAAGCAAAGTATGTAAACTGTTAGAATCAAAACATAATTCTTGGAGTTCAGAAGCAGTAACCAATTCTGAACTACAAGAAAACTTAAATCATAATATTGAGGTTGAGATTCATCTAGAGCATCCTCAAAGAACAAAGACAAATTTTAAAAAAGGAAAGAGTACTAGCACTAAACCCAATACCTTCAGACCATCATTACCTAACAGTGGCTCAGCTAATGGTACTCATAAATCAATAAGTAATAATTGGAAGGCCATTCATAAAGAGTCATGAAAATTATGTATAGATTTCATGTCCATAATTCAGTGGAATTGAAAGGGTCTAAGAGCAAAATATGAATAGTTTTATGTCTTCCAGAGAGTAAACTGAACCAAAATACTCCTTGCCCCAGAGAGTATCTAGTTATGGGACTTCATTTAATCCACAGATAGGATGTCATAGTGGTAGTCTTATAGATGTTCATCATGGCATTCCTCAAATAACTGTCAACTTACAAACTCCTCTACAAGCAGTTGCACTGCAAGTTGATCTAGGTAGAAGAAAATATACTATATGTTCCATTTATATTCCTCCAATGATCATTTGAATGAGGAAGATATGAAATATCTTATTCAACTATTACCACAACCTTTCATCATACTCAGAGACACTAACAGTACACACCCATTCCATTGTGGGGTGATGTAGTAACGAATGCCAAAGGTAACACCATAACATCCCTTATAGACAGTGAAGATATAAGACTACCAAACACAGGTAAACCAACTCGTGAACCAACTCATCTCAATACTCGAACTGGAACTTTATCTTGTATTAACATCTCTATAGCCAGTTCTAATTGCCTAATAGACTTCAACTGGAGAAAGCTAGATGATTGGCACACTAGTGACCATGACCCTGTTGTCATCAGTACTGGTTTTGATCCTCCTCCATACAGATCACCAGGGTGAATCTTAGAAAAAGCCGATTAGCAAAAATTCAAGGAACTCAGTGACATTGAAGGAGATGCTGAGGAATTCCAGACTGTGGATGATGCTATTGACCTGCTGAATGGAACCTTCCACATGGCTGGTGTTAATTCAATCCTTAAATCTACAGGTCTTGGTGGTCTGAGGAATTGCAAGTTTTACATACACTAACTAGAAGATCTCTCACCAGGTGCTGCAGACACCGTGCAGAAAAAAATTTAATTAAGTTCCATTAAGCAGTAATGAGACAAATTATCACTTATGAGCTGGAAGTAAGTAACCAATTAGCGGAACACTTTGCTAACATCTCAAGCAAATCTGAAGCCAAACTAGGATACCAATATCGATACAGAGAATAACAAAAGCTAATGGATTTCACAGCTAGTAGAATGGAGTCTTATAACCAACCATT
This sequence comes from Macrobrachium nipponense, assembly GCF_015104395.2. NCBI lineage: Eukaryota > Metazoa > Arthropoda > Malacostraca > Decapoda > Palaemonidae > Macrobrachium > Macrobrachium nipponense. The sequence goes on from NC_087206.1 coordinate 42,267,597, forward strand.
TACAAAAAGGGAGTTTAACTCGGCATGACTTCTTTAAATGATACAGCTCCTGGCCCTGACGAAGTCCCATATGCGATGGTAAAACATACTTCAATTAATACTAAGAAATTTATTATGAGTATTATAAATACAATTTGGCATGATAACAGTATTCCAGCACTGTGGGGACTGTCTATAATTTTATCATTTTTAAAACCTGTTTTTAGTGGCCAGGTACAGACCAATTGCATTGACCTGCTGTCTATGTAAGATCATAGAGAAGATGGTCATTGCAAGATTGATGTGGTACCTTAAAAAGAGAGGCCTTTTATCACCAACCCAATGTGGTTTCAGAACTGATGTATTAATCAATTTGGAATCATCCATTTGTGGGGCATTTGCAGCAAAGCTGCATCATACAACAGTATTTTTTCATTTAGAAAAGGCTTATGATACTACATGGCAATGTGGTATTCTTAAAGCTATTTATAATGCAGGATTGAGAGGAAATTACCTCTGTTTATTCAGCCTTTTTTGGCTCGGAGTTTTTTCAAAGTGAAAAAATGTCAGGAAGAGGGAGTACCCCTAAGGAAGTGTGTTGAGTGTGGCTTTGTTTGCTCTAGCAATAAATATTGTCTCCTGTCTCGTCTGTTGTTCCCCCAGACATTCTTCATAATCTTTTTGTTGATGACCTCTCTATATCTATGACTGGAGCAAGAATGACAATGATTGAAAGGAAGTTATAACTTGCAATCGACAGAATTATTGAGTGGGCTGACATGAATGGCTTCACGTTCTCTACTAATAAAACTGTCGTTAAGCATTTTTGCCGAATTAGAGGCATACTCCCAGACCCTGATTTGTACATCAAAGGTCAGGACATTCCTTGTGTACAAGACACGATTCTTAGGATTAATATTTGATCAAAGACTGACATGGTCCGCACATTTGAAACATCTTAAAAATACTTGTTGTAATGCTATAAACATCTTGAAAGTATTGGCACATACATTCTGGAGTGCAGATCGAAATATTCTCATGAGGATATATAAAGCATTGATTTTTTCTAAGCTCTCCTATGGCTGTGAAATTTATTCATCTGCCAC
>NC_087206.1:42273681-42292824 GCF_015104395.2 Macrobrachium nipponense
ATTGGTGAGAAAAAAATACATTGAGAGTTATAACAGTTAGTGCACAGATTATATAACTTAAATTTCAACTAGAGACCTTAGGTGGTTACAGTAGTCAGGTCCAGAGGGCTAAATACGAAAATTGAATGTAAAAAAACTTCAACTTGATAGTAATCACAGTAATAATGATAAAGTAAAATATTAGCAATGAATATAATATGACAAAATCTGCAGATGACATCTAGCCGATACAGAGATTAAGTCCTTTGGGGGACAAAGGCCTCATTTTCCCATCTTTCCTACAATGTAGATCCTCTTCTTGCTTCACTCCTTAGGATGCTTTGTATGAGCGAGTTGCTGCTGTTTCTCCCTTGGGTTATCCGATTGGACATTGTCCGCCTTACAATGATTTTTAAATTGTCCAGATGGTTTTCCATGAACATCTGTGTGGCGGAGTGGTAGCGGGGAGTGTTCGTGAGGCGTCTCAGAATGTCATTGTGAACAACAGTGTATACGTCTCATGGTCTCTTGGGTATAGTTCGTCCAGAGAGAGCACCCATAGATACAGTACGAGCGGAAGAACAGCAGTTTCACGTCTCGGTGACAGAAGGCAAACCTCCTTGCAATCATGTTGCCAGTTGCACATAGTTTACGACGCCTCTGTTCAATGTCTGCCGTATCTTTTAGGTTGTCGTTGATAATGTGACCCAAATATGGAAATTCGTGTACAAATTCCAGCCGATGGTTTCCGAGGAAAATTTGTGGTTCTGCAATATGATTAAGCGATCTCGGGAACAGCTACATGCACTGGGTCTTGATTCGTTGTAGATTATATCAAATTCCTCTGCATATTAACGGCAAGTGTCGATGAGTCGTTGGAGACCTTGCACTGATGGGGAAATCAGAACCATATCGTCGGCGTAAAAGAGGTTGTTTATAGTTGTTTCATTGACAGTGCATCCGATTGGGAGTGAGTTCAGTTTGACATTCAAGGGCAGCTGTGTACGTATTAAACAGGTATGGAGAAAGAATGCCCCCTTACCGAAGCCCGTTTAGGGAGCCGAAGGTGTACGATAATACGTTACCCCATTTGACACAGAATTGCTGTGTGGAGAACCAGCAATGTGAAATGCCAATTAGATATAGGGGTGTGCCCCTTTAATGCAGCTTCAGGAAGAGCTTCAGGTAGTTTACTCTGTCAAATGCTTTTCTCACATCTACAAAACAAAGGAAAACAGGAGAGGCTGATGATAGGTAGCAGTTCAGCAATTCTTTCAGTATGTAGATGCAGGTGTCGGTTGATGGTTTGTTTAAACCCGAACTGGTTCTCAGTGGTGTGTAGGCTGTTTATGGCATCGTTGATGTTACCTGGCGTAATACGGTCTGCAAAATGAAATTGAATGTTGTCAGTAAGGAGGTTATCTACATCTCTTCGGGAATCTTTATCATTTATGCAATTAAGGATAATGTTGAAGTGATCGCCCCACATACTTGCGATAGCTTCGTCTCCGACTGCTTCCCCCACTCTCTGTGATAGCTTTTTAGTTTTGGGATTTAAGGACTGGATATCTTTCCAAAGACGGGGATAATCACCAGATTCTGTTTCGGGACAATGCATCGGCTCTTAGTTGTTTTTCATTTAACCTGCAGTGCTTAAGAGCAAGTTTGAACTGTGCTCTCGCCTGCCTCATTAGTCATGCAGTGTGTCCTTCCCTCGGGCTACCATTTTGCCTCCACAGTAAAAACATTTCTCGTGAGTATGTATACAGATCTTAAACCAAGTCACTTCATCCAGGTATATTACGAGAATTACCTTGACGAAATCTATAGGCAGTCCTGCCCGAAGCAAGCATAGCGGAGATTATGTTCGAATAGAATTCATTCAGATCCCTCTTGTGGTGATCATTTCTACAATTTGTGTTGATACAAAGTAAGGCGTCTGCCGGTTGAACTATTGACCATAGAATTCTTCAAGTAATATTCTACAAGTATGATGACGGTGATGTTCTTAAACCATTTTAATGCCTACAATATGCATCTCATACAAAACTTCTAGCGTTTTGATGCATAGAAATGGATTTCACCAACTTCGCTTCCCTTTCCCCGCCCTTCGCAAGTTTTATACAGAATCTAACAGAACAGAGAATAGCGCTATCTCTCTCTCTCTCTCTCATTGTAACATGAAAATTAGTAGTGCACCCGTGATTAACGCTAAGGAATTTTGCTTTAAAATATTAAGTAAAATAAGTTCGAAGTTCGAATCCCGGCTGCTTTGATTGGTCCTAATTTTCCCCATCCCTATTCTCTTCCAGACTTGGGAAACATGCACCCCAGCTCGGCCAAAGCGGAATCAGAGGAATTTATTTCTGGTGATGGAAATTAATTTCTCGATATAGTGTGGTTCGGATCCCACAGTAAGCTGTAGGTCCCGTTACTAGGTGGCCAATTGGTTCCTAGCCACGTAAAAATATCTAATCCTTCGGGCCAGCCCTATGAGAGCTGTTAATCAGCTGAGTGGTCTGGTGAAACTTAGATATACTTAGCTACGAGAAAACCAAGGGATGACACAATCACCATTTCAGCACCTTGGGGAATATCCTTGACCACGCAGCGACATTCAGTAAAAAGAAATCACGATGCTCTACGCAACAGTCTTACCCAACAATGGAGGAATAGTCTAGACGCTCCCCCTTCCAGGTTTCTTTAAAAACTGTGAGCGGCAACATTACTGTCACTCTACCACTCTTACACATTCAAATGTAATTGTGATTCTACCACTATTAATGTAATATGTAATGGAACCAAAATACCGTGCTGTTCTCTTATCACATTGTGGAAGAGAATCTTTCATACCAAATGTGACATTTATCTCTGACCGAGTTCATATCTATACTTCTACTAAGAAGATAGCAGACGACAAACGAACTTTCTCACTGATATAAGCTACAGCGAACCTGTGCCGCACTTCCTTTCTCTCCTGCCATCCAGCAATCAGATAATCTAGATTCTATTAAATCCCCCATTCACTCCATTCCCTTCGACAGAAGCTTATTTCCTTTATCTTTTTCATTCATAATGCAGTCCCTTCCTTCATCAGTCTTTGCTTCCTCCTCCACAATCACATACCTTTTCCTCGTCTTTGTCCATTTATCCTACATTTCTGTGTCATAATGCGTCACTTCTTTGTTTTATTTACTTCAACATTAGGATATCACAAGAAAAATCATTCCATTAGGCTTTACACTGGTGCACTTACACAGGATGTTTGCACTAAGAATACCAAGGAAAATTCCGCTTTCAATCGATAACAACCCTTCATATAAAAACAAGATCTACTGGTAGGTAAAATTCCATATCCTTGTCCTGAATGATACAAAATACTGATCATACCAGTAGACTTTCAATCTGCAAACTTAAAACGGCCTGCGTATGGTTACAAAACCGCTCTTTGGTTTTTAAAATAAGTTCTAGCTCAATGGAGTTCCTCGCTGGACGAGTGGTTTTCGCGCTTGGCTGCCAATCCGGTGGTCAGAAGTTCGAATCCCGGCTCGGCCAACGCGGAATCAGAGGAATTTATTTCTGGTGATAGAAATTCATTTCTCGATGTGTGTGGTTCGGATCCCACAATAAGCTGTAGGTCCCGTTGCTAGGTGACCAATTGGTTCCTAGCCACGTAAAAATATATAATCCTTCGGGCCAGCCCTAGGAGAGCTGTTAATCAGCTCAGTGGTCTGGTAAAACTATGATATACTTAACTTTTTTCTAGCTCAATGGAGGTAGCCAGAGGCAGAAATTCACTACCGATTCACATTATTCCGACACACCTTCCGTCATCAAAACTATGGGGTACTGACCACAGTTTTTTATTTCTATTATATTTCGCCTAAAAAGTTAATAAAATAAACTTACCGACACTACATGAAATTAGCTATGGTTCACAAAGTTGTACCTTTTTCTAAAATAAAATTCAACTTTAAATCTTTAATTTAAGTTTCAGATACTCTCCTGAGCAGTATAAGGAATGCTTCACTGGGATAAGATCGACAGGCGATAGATGCATAGAGCCGCCAGCCGTCAGAGACCAAGCCATATCCCAAAGTTGTTATTCTCAAAATATTTCTCATGGGAAGTAAAATCAGTTCACGCAGATGAATTTAAAAATATAGATAGATATTACGAATACACAAAATTTTGACAAGTCTATTAACACAGACGGGGGAAGCTCGTCACCTGCCATAAATATGATGCAAGGAATATACATGGGGATCTGGCAAGTCTCAATCGGCTATCTATGAACTATGAACTAAGTGCATATGCACTCGTGAAAAATGTTGTATCGATTTTCACGATAAATCCTCTCGTTTTTGTTAAATCTTATATATTGAAGGCAGTTGAGGAGGCTCAGAATACCCTCATTCATATCAGGTTTTGTTTGAGTATCGTGCAACAATTACTGGCTTCTGGGATTTCTTGAGTTCTACTTTAAGCTTCCTTTTGCAGTCTGATAAACATACAAACATTTTAGCCACTGTACCATTTTTTAATTATCTTTTCACTTGTTCATTATTTATATATATATATTTATATATATATATAGATATATATTATATATATATAATATATGTATATATTTATTTACTGACCGCCGAGCCTTTCGAGACTTTGCCAGACATGCTCCACTAACCTGGCCTGCTCCACTACAAAACAACAACTCCAACATGTCAGAACTTCCTTACTAAGGAAAAGCAAAATTTTGAAGATCTAGAAAAAGATGGGTAATAAACATGATTAAGAACAGTTATTGTGTGGTTGATCAGTTATTGTGTGGTTGATCACCTAACCATTACCTAACCGACAGTGATGATTAAAAAAAAAATAAGTGCAAAGGACGTCAACAAAGGTTCAGAATTAAGGAAACATCCTGCAGTTTCATTATGAGTTAGGTTCAGAATTAAGGAAACATCCTGCAGTTTCACTACTAGTTAAACACCCTACCCTGCAATTTCACTATGAGTTAAATACCCTACCCTGCAGTTTCACTATGAGTTAAACACCCTACCCTGCAATTTCACTGAGTTAAACACCCTACCCTGTAGTTTCACTACGAGTTAAACACCCAGCAGTTTCACTATGAGTTAACTGTTTGTAGGATGGACAGAAAAAAAAGTAGAGATATTTAAACATGGAGGTTGAAAAACTATGAAGAAAAAGAATACATAAAAGACTTTGGAGTCATACCAGAGGAACAGAGAGCATTCTTGCCCATCACATAGCTTCTGGAAAAAAGTTTCCATGCTAAAGTCATGAGACTTCAACATGGCATTCTTACATTAAGATGGCTTGCAACTTACACGGGACCACTATTTTTATGCCTTCTAACCTATTTTAACAATCTTTTTGGAAACAGTTTTGCTACACCATAGAACTGCAGGTCTGTGAAGTTTTAGTTCTAGGTATAGCATCAAGAGTGTTTTTCAAGGTTGCTTCAGTAAAAAGAAGTGTCCATCATAAATCCACCATAATCTTCAATATGTTAGTTGAAATTCAAAATGACTGTCAAGGACAAGAACATGACTAAATTTGCTCCAATCTGCCACCTCATCCTTCCATTTAGGATAAATTTCAGGAGTATTTTTTTTATATTTTCAGTGAATTGTTTGTTTGTTTGAGTGGTGTTTTTACGTTGCACAGAACCATAGGCTATTCTGCAACGGGACCAACAGCTTTACGTGACTTCCGAGCCACGTCGAGAGTGAACTTCTATAACCAGAAACACTCATCTCTCACACCTCAATGGAATGCCCGAGAATCGAACTGGCGGCCACCGATATTTTCAGTGAATTACACAGCAGTCACTTTCAATCAGATATTCCCCGAGTAACCATAGAAAATCCAATTGAGCGCTGGAAGAGTATAAGCTTAGGTATGTAGTAAGTAATTACCAAAGGTACAATGAAAGGTCATCAACCCATCATTATCAGACACTGGATTTCATACTATTTATACTATTTCACATTCTGAATACAATATATCACCATCCCACAAAGGATTAGTAGCACTGACATCAGCAAGTATAGGAACGGAGACAGAAGCTGGGCCTTAGTTAGCCACAGGTTGCAAAGCTGTATTCAAGTTTTACGATCAAAGTACATAACGCAGTCCTGGATTGAAAGGACAATTACCTACCATGGCCCCCTCTAAGCATAATATTTAATTATTCTACCATAACTTTGACAACGTTTAATCATTCTGCTCTAACTATGACCCTTTCAGTTCCACAGCAAAATTTCTGACTTGAATTTAAAACATTATGCAGATTTTTCCCAGACATACTATATCTGGAAAAGGAAGCACGAGAGGTAAAATTCTGATTCAATCGCCTCAAGTTACCAAAAAGAGAATCTTTGGTATTTTCTTAAGTAGCAGAAGATATTTTGGTGTCTTTGGTTGTGTGAAGCTTAAGTAGTTGATTGTGGTAATCTTGAGAAGTGAGATTTGTAGTAACAGCAGGAAATTAAGCCATTATAACAATGAAATCTGATGTCTTATGGTCTTCAGTATCATTACCCGAGGCATATCATCCCTTTTCTTATTACTTAATTGGGAAATCACATTTCGATTCTCTTAGTTTCGAAAAACTGATACAAAATTGCTGGACTGGACTTTACTGTTGATGGTTTTGTCTCAGGTAGTAGGGAATGAACCAGAATAACTAAATTTTGTTGGGATTAGGTTTTCGTCCTCCCATCTCAGGTACATTAGGTAATGTGCTTCACATACTATGAGGTGGATTCAGTTGCAGCAGTAGAACAGACTTTCAAAGTCCTTTGGATAGGCTGCAAGTTAATCTTTTAAATACTCCAAAGCATGTGTAATGTGGACATAAATCATCTCACTTCCTTATCTATGGAACCAAACTTTGAGTAACTTAAAAGTTTTTCATGTTTTTTACAACAAGAAGCATATGTTGATTCAGGCTTTTAGCCTCCCCTATCAGCTTTTGTTTAGCAATGCCCACACATTTACATATTGTGTTTGCAATTTTCAAGATATACTGTTCAGAATTATATGAAGGTAAAATTCCTGAATTAAAGGAATTCTCATCTTTACTGTGAAAACAAAATGTACCAGTTGTAAACTGACAATAAATTAATGACATGCTCTTTTGAGCTCTTCTAATAGCTGCGACACTTTTGTTTTTTAACTGTGGCCTTGCTCGTTACACTTGCAAGCACTAGGCCTACATTTTGAATTTTATTAACTGATGAGCATACATCCAATACAGTAGTAGGCAAAGCTTGGAAGAGAAGATCAACCAGATAAGTGTTCCTCCTGCTCCCACCAAGTTTCTTAACTGGATAAATGTAAGGAAGGTATCAACTTGAGTATTCTTCCTCCGAGAGGTTGGAGGAATACTACTCATTTTTTAGCGATGAATGGTTTATGAGGTAACTGCTTCAATATTTCCATCAAGAGAAGGTTTGATTTAAAGTAAGTCATCAAAGCTAGAAGTGAATCATTACCTGCTTAACTAAAATGTTCTTAACACAGAATTTGTGCTTCTGAGGTGGGTCATTCAGAGGCTCTTATGAAACTAAACCATCCTTCTTTTTATTAAGCAACCTGAAACGTAATGGAGCATTTTCTTCCTTGGCGGGTAACTGATTCAGACAAAGCTACTATGGAATAAATTATTTCCTCGTCAAATACAAACTACATTTTTATTTATATCACTAGTAATTTTATCACTCTGGTGTCCTAGTGACTTGGCTATGAGGAGGTAAACAAAGGTCTATATTAGTGTTTGGATCTTGACCAAGCTTAGAGCCATCTGAAGAAAATACTTGGGTCGACACATGTGCCTGGGGTGAGTCAGCAAATTAAGAAAGATTCATTAGTTGTTCTGGGTATTCACATTCTCCATATCACTAACACTGTGAGAGTTGGCTTCCCAAACCGTAAACTCTATGCCCTTCCTATGCAAGATAGCACCAAAACAGCTGGATAGGAAGTTAATAACTAAACCCTCCTATTAGTACCAAGACCATATGACCATTGAATCATCCAGCCTTTATCTGTAATAATGGCTTGTGTCACCCACGACTCTTACAATTAGCCCTGAATTCAACTCCTACCCAACCATGATCCGTCCTCCCATTCTTCTAGGCCAGTTGTCTTCAACCTGTGGGCCATTGCCCACTGATGGGCCATGAGCTGATTATCAGGTGGGCCATTGCCAAAAAAATAATGTAGAATTTGGAGTTAAATAAACAATATATATAAAAAATACAAATAAAAATAAAAGTATATTTTTTCATCTGGACATACGATCATAAATAAACAATATATGAAAAAAATGCAGAAATATATATATTTTCTTTTTCTTATTTCATCCCAATAATTGTTCATGGCAAAAATGTACAATTATATGCGACTTCAACTAGAGGAGTCAACTGACGTTTCATCTTACTCACAGCTTCTTTTGTTTGTTAGATATGTCCACCCTGGCCAATTTAACGAAGAATTTCTTTTCTGTTCTCCACTTTAGACTACCATAATGAAAAAGGTAACTGAATTTTTCAGTGAGGAAGGACTTTCATGGAAGACTGTATTGTGGGGTGTGTACGGATGGGGCACCAACAATGTTGGGCTCAAATTCAGGGTTTGCATCTAAAGTTAAAGAGATGGTATCTAGAATCACAGTAGCTCATTGCATGATCCATCGGCTAACACTTGCATCCAGAACTCTTCCCAGTGAACTTCAAGCCATCTTGGACACTGCTATGAAAATTGTATATTATGTAAAGTCCATGCCTGTTAACTCACACTTATTCAAAATGTTATATAGAGACTTGGATTCAGATAGTTGTCCACAGGGAAAGTTCTCAGCAGTGTGTTTGAGCTCTGAGAAGAGGTAAAAATGTTTATGGAAATACAAGGCAAGGAATCAATTTTATTAAGTGACCCACTGTGGGAACAACGTTTGACATATCTAGTTCATATATTTGATCAGCTTAATAAACTTAATCTGAAACTTTAAGGTAAGGACACTACTGAAATTCATTTTGTTGACTCATTGGTTACTTTTATTGCTAAGAAAGTGGATTTGGGTCATTTTTCTATGTTCGAGAAGTTCTGCGATGTTGCTGAAGCAGAAGATGAAATAGACTCCAGTCTCAGAAATGTAACAACCAACCACCTTCAGAATTTGGAATGGAATGGAATATGAAGTTTAGGCTTGAAGCCAAGCACTGGAATCCATAGGGATTATTCAGCGCTTTAATGAAACTGGTTTGACATGAATATTTGTTGATGATTTTATAAACTAAATAAATACAGGCGATTTTAAAATTATGATAAAAACGGATATCCGTCAATAAAAATTAATAACTTCGCATTTCGTGAATGCAAACAAGATGTAAAAAAACTTTATATATACATGTACCATACACATACTCATTCATATAAGTATGCTTATATAAACAACTTTAGTGTATACACTACACTTTGCAACGTACCGGGCGGTCAATATTAAATTTCATTAAAAAGATTAATGTCTCTAAGGAATCCAACAATTCTATTAACAGCTACATCCGGACCAAGCAGTTCTACTATATCCCTGCCCACTAACCCATGTCTCTGTCGTGCCGCAGAATACTTATGGCAATGGCATATAATGTGTTCCACAGTAAGAGGAGAGTCACACTGCATACAGACTGGTGCAGGTACCCCCTCCAACAGGAATCGGTGGGTCAATCGAGTATGGCCAATTCTTAGACGACATAATACAGTTTCTACCCTACGATTTTGTTGGAAACCAGAGGGCCAATGTTCAATACTTTGTCGGATCTTCTTGTACTTTTTATTGTTGGTCAGATAGGGAGATGACCAACGTGCTTGCCATTTATTTTTAACATATGAACGAATAGTCCATTTCATGTCAGTGGAAGGAATATGGTGGAAGAGAATGCCTTCTTTATTAATGACATCTCTTGCTTCATGGTCAGCAAGTTCATTACCAGCAATACCCACATGGGAAGGAACCCAGCAAAACTGGACAGATTTGAATTTGGAGGCAAGCCTATATAACCATTCTTGAATACGTTGAACAATTGGATGTTTAGGGTTATACTGCTGAATGGCCATGAGTGCACTATAAGAATCTGAGTAAATGGTGAAATTATTACCCTGTAGAGTAGAAGCAATCTCCAGAGATTTGGCTAATGCAGTCAATTCAGCTGTAAAAATGGATGCATTATTTGAAAGTCTGCCCACATACGAGTTATTACTATGAACAACAGCACAACCAACACCACTTGATGTCTTTGATCCATCAGTGAAAAGTTTAACAGAACCCGAATGCTTTCGGTCATGATCAAGAAACAAGCCTTCACTTCTTGGACATTAACAGATTTTTTAACAACAGTTTTTTTACAGACCGATGGTTCTGGGATCAACCAAGGAGGCAGCTTAGAGCAATGTATTGCCTTAATTTTTTGGTCTTTAATAGGCACACTGTCAGCTGCAGCATTAATTCTCACATGAAAAGGCTTGGATGCTCTAGCATTTGCAAACTGCTGTGAATCGTTTTGGTTAAGGATAGATGCTGCCGGGTTTTCTGGGGAACCTCTTAGTTTGAACATATACCGCAGTCCCAGTTCCTCTCGACGTAAGTCTAGAGGGAGCTCTTCTGTGTTGGTATATAAGCTTTCAAATGGGAGATGTTTTGAATGCTCCAGAACATATTCTCAGACCAGCATGATGAACTACATCCAACTCCTTAAGCTTGCTTGCACTTGCTGAAGAGTAGACTTGGCAACCATACTCAAGCTTTGATTTACATAAAGAGTCATATAACCGTAAAAGTGACCTCTTATCAGCACCCCAATTAAAACCTGAAACTACTTTTAAAATGTTAAGGGACTTCTTCACCTTAATTTTCAAAGAGTCAATATGACTACCCCATGTTAGTTTCTTATCAAAAAATCATTCCTAAAAACTTCACCTCCTCCTCATATGGTATTAGTGTGTCTTTCAACCTAATATTTGGGATGGTTTCCTTTCGGGTACACCTAGTAAAACGAACTGCCACAGTTTTACTAGGGGAGAATCGAAAGCCATTGTCATCAGCCCAATTGCTGATTGCATTAACTGACTTTTGCAGAAAATTACAAGCTGCAACAGCATCATAACTAGTGACATAAATAGCAAGGTCATCTACAAACAAAGATGTCTTACTGGAGGAGACACACATTCAACAATGCTATTTATAGCCAACAGCAAATAAAGTGACACTCAACACACTGCCTTGTGGGACACCCTCCTCTAGCTCAAAAGCATTAGACAAGGTGTTTCCAATTCTTACTTTTAATGAGTCTTTCACTTAGAAATGACCTGATGAAATTTAACATATTACCTCGTATTCCCATGTCATGAAGCTGCTTAATTATACCAAAACGCCAAGTAGTGTCATAAGCTTTTTCAAGGTCGAAGAAGACTCCTATAGTCTGACAGCGTTTTAGAAACCTTGCTGAATTTGGGTTGATAATCTTATTAGTGGGTCCACAGTGGAACGATTTCTCCTGAATCCAAATTGGACAGATGATAACAAACCATTTTTTTCTAGATGCCACATCAATCTAGAATTCACATTTTCTCAAACAATTTGCATACACAACTTGTAAGAGATATTGGCCGATAGCTTGTAGGAAGATGAGGATCTTTCAATGGTTTCTTTATGGGAACAATGATTGCAATCTTCCAAGAAGGGGGGAGAGTACCAGTTTCCCATATTTTGTTAAAAATTTTAAGAAGATAAGATTTAGCCGATTCTGGGAGATTTTTCAGCATGCTGTAAAGAATGTTATCATTCCCAGGGGATGCTGATACAGATGATGACAGGGCATCCCTTAATTCCCTCAAAGTTAATTTGGAATTATAAGATTCACCATTTCCAGAATTTAAATTAAGGGAAATGGCTGAATTCCTAATATTCTGGAACCGAGTTGAATAGTTCCTGGAACTCGATACTTTGGAGAAATGCTCACCCAGTTTTTCAGCAACTTCATTAGGCTGGTGACAAGGTCTCCATTGATTTTCAAACAGGGTGTTGGTGTTGGAACATACTTGCCACTTAGCTTTCTAATCTTTTTCCAGATCAATCTGGTTGGGTCTTGGAATTTATGCCATTTATATAAAAAAGCCAGGATTCTCTTTTTACTTTTTTAAAATATTTTCGTTGTTTTGCCATAGCTCGTTGGTAAATAGATTTTGCTGTTGCAGACTGACTGGATTTATAACGCCTGTAACATTTCCTGGTAATTTTCCTCAAATTACCACAGGTTTTATCCCACCAAGGGACAGCAGGTCTGTGTGGTTTCCCTTTGGTTTTAGGTATTGAATTTTCAGCACTATTCAATATTTCGGAGGCAAAGTACTCATAAGCCTTTATATGGCATTTGAAGGATTCAAATTCCTGGATAGGTTAATGCCTTCTTGAAATTTTACCCAATCTGCTTCCTTTTCCTTCCATTTGATAGGACAAATCGAGGGGGCATTTCTCACAAACTTAAGATGAATGGGAAAGTGATCACTGTCATGTAGATACTCATCTACAGACCAATTAAAATCAAGATAGAGAGAAGAAGAGCAAATACTTAAGTCTATAGCAGATGAACCACCTGTGTAGAGATTATGGTATGTCATAGTACCATCATTAAAAAGTGTAAGATCATTATTATTAACAATGTCATCAATGATCCTACCCTCTGTGTCTAAAAAAATCTCCACCCCAAAGTGGATTATGAGAATTAAAATCACCAAGTAGTAAAAAAGGAGGAGGTAGTTGATTGATAATCCTTGAATGTCCCCAAGAGTGAACCTACATCTTGGGGGAAGGTAAAGAGAGCAGATTGTGATTTCACGGTCAAAAGTAGCCCGCCCGGATAGCAATTGCTTGAAGCTGGGTGTTCAGGGGAACCATAAAATGTTGCAATGCTTTAGTAATAATTATTGCAACACCTCCATGGGCGCGATCCCCATCAGTGGGGTTCATTTTGTAGATTTCATAATTTACACCTGGATGTATACTGAATCCCCCAATTTAGTTTCTTGAAGACATACAACCCCTGGGTTATGCTCACTCAGTAATACCTTTAATATTTCTGAACGAGTCCTTAGTCCTTTACAGTTCCATTGTAAAATGTCCAGATTGAATTTAGTGCAAGGATCTACCAAGGGAAATTCTATATTGATCTATACTAGTTTTTTTGTTTATTTTCCTTGCATAGGGACTTTATAAGAGTTTCTTTAGATAGTCTTGAGATATGTGGCTTATGATTATGTTTTTTATTAGTTTTTTGATATGGAGGAGAGTGGACTTCCACTACTATTTTCTTTTTATCCAAGGAACTTGATTCCTTGGTTGTTTCAGGGGCAGGAGCATCTTCATTTTTGTTATATTTTTTATGGGGTTTGGATATCTCCACCTTTTGAGCAGGTGGAGGAGAGGATGAAGGAGTTCTCTCTCTCTTTGGCCTTCTAGTTTTTCTTGTTCCATTACATCATGGGTTTCTTGCTGAAGAGATGGAATAGACACAAGGAGGATTTCATCATCTGGAGAGGAGTCTATAACAGCAGGCACATCTTTGGATAGGGGTGCTTCAACCCTAGCCGGCTGTCATCTAGATCAGATGACTGGGTTTCAATAGTTCTAGGTTTTACTGCAGGTAGAGGTGCTTTAGTTTTCATGGGGGCTACAGAATTTAGAGCCATAGCATAGGTCTTTGTCTGACCAATTAACTTCCTGGCGTAATTAATACTTATATGTTCGGCATTAGCTTTACATATAGCTGCCTCTTCATGTTTATATTGGCTGCACTTTTTATTGAATGGGGTATGATTCTCTTCACAGTTAATACATTTTGGATGTTTCGAACAAGGACCCATGTTCAGGAGCGAGCAATTATTACAAACTTTATCGTTTTTACAGAATCTGGATGGATGGCCATATTGAAAACAGTTGTAGCACTGCAGAGGTTTGGATAAAAATGGTTTGACTTTGACCCTTTCGTTTCCAAAATTGATGTAAGATGGTACATCAGAGTCCTCAAATGTTAAAATAACCATATTTGCCTTTGGAACCTTTTTTACCTTCCATACAGAAGTTGGACTGATTTCTAATATTTCTCTTTCTGTCAGTTCACAAAGGTCTCTATCAAATACCACTCCTTTACCATAACTAAAATTCATGTGTGGTCTAATTTCTTTTATCATATCATCTTTCTCGAAATTCTTCATTGTCAGCATGTATGACTGTGTCTTTGATTTAGCATGAATTAGGACACTGCCTTTGCCAAACCTTGAGATGTTCCCCATGTCAATACAGCCAACCTTTTATTGGATGTATCTGCCAAATTTGTAGTAATTATAATTTTCCTCCCTAGCAGTTACTACCAACCACATTGGAGGTTTTGGTGTTCTTTTCAAAAGTGTTGTCGTCATTCAAATTTGGCTGAGCCACTTGTACCCATTGTGATGGTCTGTAAATATCCATATTTTTAGGGGCCCTGTCAGTCAGTGCTCCCTTGACAATCTTTTTACAAATTGTTATGTTATTGATACTGCTGCTGGCTTTGAGTGCAGCTTCATGTTTTTCAAAAGTCAGCCATGCCTCCCATTTTTTCTCACTTTCATCGTAGTTCATCCTCAATTCTTCTATTTTGCCATAACTACCAAACGAAGCAGAGAGCGTCTCATAGTCACATTCCAAGGGAATGTGCTTTACATGCAACACCCTCAAACTATCCACTGTGTTCCCACAATGGTTTCTTTTCAATTTGTGATGACTACCCTGAGAGGTAGTACCACCACTGGAGCATTCCATATCCACGGTCAAGTTCATGTCACGGGTCGTCATCAGTGCCAAATCATCATCAAAAAGACCAGGGGTACTAGAATCCTTGTGGTTACTAGTCATAAAAGCTTTATTTTAAAAAAAAAGAGAAAAATTAAACCTGAAAATATTAAAAAAATATCATCAGCCTTTCATAAAGTTTATTCTTCCACCAATGGCACAAGTGAGAGCCGACTCCCAAATGTCCGCGTCCCTACCCTACCCCACTGGGGATGGCACAACATGGTTAGAGTGGCGCAAGTGTAAGCCAAACCCGCTTGCTAGGACTGAGAATATTACAAGAATACAATCATCCCCACCCTAACCATGTTATGGGCAAACCGGAAAGAATGCCGAGATTCCTATCCCCAGGACTAGACCCCCCTGGAATCCGTGGTCCAGCCCTGAAGAATAGTTCCGCCCTTGAGTTATCAATCTGATATCTCTCAGGTCCGAACATTATTGGGTAGTTGATGATCCTACCACAGCTCCCACTATTTAGCTTCAGATATAAACCCAATCCCAGCTATGATATCTTTTCCCATTCGTCAGGTCCAATAAATTTTACTGAAGGTGGAAAATTCCACAATATTACTCCAAATGAAAATATACAAAAAAATATGAGACTCTTGGACTCAAACCCAGGAACTAATTCCTGGGGTTCAAGAGCCCCCTCACCACGTCAAGGTGGTCCCATATCGAGGGGGCCTTCAGAATTTGATTAAGGAATTTCCCAGGTACTTTCGTGATCTTGAGGACAGATTTGTCATTAGTAACAAATCATTTAAAATTGAACCAGATTTTTTTTCAGACCCTGACCAGGATGAATTCCTGGAAATGAAATTTGATTCAAGTGTAAGAAGTTTGCATAAAGAACTTTCTATATGGGAATTCAGGGGCCAAGTAAGTACATCATACCCTAGAATTGGTAAACAGGCACTGACAAAACTAATACCTTTTTGTTCTACTTATTTGTGTGAATTGGGCTTTCCTACTCTACTACATTTTAAAACAAAATCAAGAAATCGCTTAGAGGTGGATTATGACATGGGTTGTGAGATGTTCCTTGTCATCAATAGTCCCCAGACTTGATAGGCTTGTAGAAACAATGCTAGCTCAGCCATCTCATTAGCTGCCTATCCTAGTTAGTATTTATATAATACGGAAGAAAAGTTGCTTATACATACATTTTTCTCTTGTTCATTTTTATATCTAAGGACAGTACATAAACATTATTTACATAATTTTCAGTTGATTAATTAATTTTTGTAGCATAAAAATTATCATGAAAATTCTCAAAGCATATTCGTATTTTGAATTCATAAAAATTAAATATAATTACAATTCACTAGCTAACTTTTAGATCATAAAAATGGTTATGAAAATATTCTGAGCATACGTATTTATATATTGAATTTATGAAAATCTATATTTTTTAATATATGGTAGTAACATGAAATAAAATTCCAGTTCCAGGAACTATACGTTTTATTTTGAACTTACCAATATCTATTCTAAATCTAGACTAGGCCATGACTTCAAAAAGGTTGAAGACCACTGTTCTAGGCAGTAAATTTAGACATGTAGAAATGTCCACACAATATACATCAAATAGTACCTGATATCACCACTTTGTAGTAGTATTTAAGTTTTTGGATGGCAATATGAAGAAAGCTTTTGAAATATGAAAGAGATGGAAATAGTAATGAGATAGAGAGAGAATAAGTCAAGAAAGGTATTTAGATTTGAAACCGGGGAATCAATATTAGAGAATCCTACTGCCCTTCACAATGCTTCAACATAAAACATTATATGTTGAAGCCATGTGACTTGAACCAAGAATTCTCTTATCGAGGGGAGAAGTGACAGAATTCAACAATTTCCTGACGCATTACATAATATTAACAATTTCTGTCAATTCAGTTGTCAGTAAGTCATATGTAGCAACAAGTTCGAAAAAATATTAATAAGGCCTTGCTCGTTTTGCCAGGTATATAAACAAGTACAATACAATGTACTTAGCAGAACAAGAGATTCATTATAGTATAAGATAATAAATCAAAATGGTTTTTATTATTGAAAAATAATTTCAAATTCGAAAGCAACGCTATTTTTGTAGAAGTATTCCTATTCCTTATTCTGACGTCAAAAAGGAATAATGTATCTGCTGTAAGTAACAGTCTTGGTAATTTCATGTGTTGTCAGCTCTTGCAAGTGTAGTAAAAAAATCCACCTATATTTTATATTATATGCTTCTACTCACGATTCATTAGGAACAATAAAAATGAAATCAACGGCATACTTAAACGCCTTTTTATTCTTCTTAAAATAAAATACTGTGAAAAATAAAATACGAGTGAAGCACAAAATAACTGCTAGGTCCTTCGTAACTGACAATATTTCACCAGTACATTTTCACTACCTCCCAAAAACAAAGATGGAAATATTTTTACTTATGATTTCTTACTTTACAAACAAAGTGAACTAAAAGCGATGTATTATTTTACTCAAGGCTCACTGAAATAAAGTACGTACATGCTTAACTGCTCATTTTAAAATTCATGAAATTTTTATAATCTATTTAAGCTTATCTATACATTTGAGTTACCAAATCCCTTAATGCATATCTCTCTTCTACACTACAATTAAACAATGAGTATCTTATACTAAAAGGACACCGAACATATACAAATTCAATAAAAGAATTTCTCAAACGCCTCCTACAAATTACATTTTCCAATGCCTATGACTAGTTTCAGGGGATGAATCATAGTATGATAGTGAAACTACACCTAAAAAAATTAGTCAAAATGGGATTAAAGCTTTAAGAAGAATATCAGGGGTCAGATAGCAGGGCTGAATTAGAAAAGATACTGTCAGGGAAATCACCAAAATTGCTGATAATGACAGGGAGATGCAAATGGCTTGGACACGTCCTATGCACAACCTTCGAAGGAAGTGTCTGCTCGACTTTAGTTAGCACCACGAGTTGGAAAACTCTGACCTACTTGGATAAGAACTATGAGAAGGGTGACTGAAGATAAAAGAGGTTTGTAAATGATAAAGCAAAGACATTAGTGGAATTATTACAGTGGATTTTTATGTTGCATGCCACTGGAGGTGGTGATGATGAAGGTAAGACAATTACGATGTAGACGTGTGTGGGAGTGTATTTTTCTCAACAACAAGCTGTTAATCTTAATGGGCTGGGCCTCCAGTCCTGGAAAGTACAAGACAACAGTCACTGCCACAGTCATCCTTTACCTTTCAAGAAGTTTACCAAAAATATAACAGATTTCGTTTGATAAAGGTATAACGAGATCAAGTATCAAATGTTTAATGCCTCTACTTCTTTACTCTTAACATATGGTTGTCTGCTTTTCTTACGCTTAGGTGGGGTCACAAAACAATCATCTATTTTGTTTCTCAAGACTTTAGTATATTTAGTGGACAAGTCTTTCGTATCCAAGTGAGAAGAGTTTGCTTCTTTGTTCTTTCTCGATAAAGTTTACTAATATCTGACGCTTAAGTAACAACTTTGACCAGAGGCACATCTGAATCTTTCTTAGCTAAAAGAGTGGTATCACGGTTGCCAGAAATAATGATCCAAAATTGAGTGACCTGAACATTACAATAAGGCACATGGTTTTCTGAGCATTAGATGCACAAGTTTGTAAAGGGTCTTTGCTAGACTTCATCAGCTGCTATTTGGCAGCTCCAAAACTTGTGTTACATTTCTGCTACAGCTTTTAGTAAACCGGATACTCAATTTATGAATGCAGTATCTGGCATCATCGTCGCGAGTTCCAAAACTCATATGGCCATACTCAAAAGCACTTTTGGCAGTGAGTGGGCCTCTGTCAAATATTTTCATTGAGCTGGATGGCATGATTTGCACTCTAAAATTTCTTAACCGCTAATATCTCTTCCGGCCATCTTTCCTGGATCTTGCTTTTATTAAAATCATATAGATCTCGGTATTTACTCTGTAATAATTTATTGGTAGATATAGCTGAATCATCTCCAGAGCAATCCAAATGCATACTCATATTCTTGCCAGGAATCATCAGTGCCCGGAGCCAGCAGATGGAGGGGAGGGGTCTCCCGTTACCACAGTGATCCATAAAATAAAATAAAATCTTCTTGAGAATACTAATAAAGTACCATATATTATTCAGGAATTTTACATCCTCCATCATTAGCACAGTAAAAGTTGTCTTCCCCAAAAGTCTACTCCATAAACTTCTCATACGGGATATACAGGATTGTAT
>NC_087206.1:42293324-42300824 GCF_015104395.2 Macrobrachium nipponense
GGTAAGCCAAAGCCATCCGTGATTAGGTGTGATAAACATTGACTGATTATGGTTACTAAAACTGGGATCACAACACCTAAGTTATTGACGCCGTAATAAATTAAAATAGTGAGCTAAAAAATGAATAAATCCAAAATGTTTCGCGCTACAAACATCTAAAATTTAAATATGTATATATAACCACACCTATTCACATAAACTATATTTACTCACACATACTGCATATCTATATAATTTAAAATTTGTGAGGATGACCGTCTTCCTAACGAAGCTACATAACTATATTAGTACATTCATCACCGAGAATTGCAACAAAGTTAAGATATCCAACTAAGTCACGTCCCAAATAGAAGAACCTAAGTCTCATATTTTCAAAAAATGGGCCATTCGACCAGTCAAATGTCTTACAGTCAAGGGCACAATGTGAAGTGATCGCAGAATGGAGGATTTTCACCTGACATCAAGAACCCATGAGCGAGTCTTGTATGTACAATCCTTAGCCTGCCCAACATCGATTCTTGTCTCCTTGGCAATAATACTGCGCATCTTTTGAATGTTTCAATTCCTTCCAAAAAGGACTGCCACTGGTTTTTCATTTTCAACCAAGAAGAGGTTATACATCCCGATATGATGGCATCTTCTGGGTTCTGGTGAGGTGAATGCTGAATTAGCTAGTTGATCAGATTGCTCGTTCCCAAGAAACCCAAAATGGAAGGCAACCACCATTCTTTGCCTCTTCCTTTCACTCAAAGCAGCCATTCCAATATCTCTAAAATCAGTGGGTATAAAGGGTTGAAAGATTCCAAAGACT
Source organism: Macrobrachium nipponense (assembly GCF_015104395.2). NCBI lineage: Eukaryota > Metazoa > Arthropoda > Malacostraca > Decapoda > Palaemonidae > Macrobrachium > Macrobrachium nipponense. The sequence goes on from NC_087206.1 coordinate 42,294,136, forward strand.
GAAGAACACGTCTCGATTCACAGTATATAGTAAAACTATTTCCGTTCTGAGTTAAACATTTCTTTTACTGACTAGAAATTACATGCAGTTCTGCTGTAAAAACAGAAGCAACTGTGATCATTTCCCACTTGATTATAACCTCCCGAATCTATCTACATCAGGAACGGCCACTCCAAAGCCGACACTAGCAACTGACCTTGAGCCAGCCAAGAAAACTGCAATGGAGTTATCATGTTGTGAGGAATTATCTACAAGTACTGATTTCATTACCTCACTGGACATCTCTTCTTTTGTTGAATGAAAACATCAAACAACAATTTTACTTTACCTCTGGAAGATTCCAAGTGGGCTACCTGAATATCTAACTGGTAAAATCTCCATCCTTGTCATGTTTAATCGACTGGTTATACATTTTACTCTAAAAGATTTCATAAAAATGCCAGTGCCTTTCATTTCTGACACAAATACTGGTTAAAGACTTACCAGCTACGAACCAGCAGACTTTGGTAATAAAGACCTAGAGGCGCCACGCCAGCACCTACAAGCAAGCTCTCCTCCATGATGAATTGAACTGAACATTTTAATGATATTGAGCTTTACTGAGGTATACATTTCACACCCTAAAGTTATTTTGAAAAGACTAAGACTTTTTATTATATAAACATCTGAGTTCAGTCAGTACCCCAGGAAGTGTGAGAGAGAACTTTCAGCACCATTCATTGCAGTCTAGCGTTCTGTCTCAATATACTATTTTCAGATGTGGAATCCAATTAAGCTTACTATCGAAATTCAACCAAAAAAACGTAGTTTTCTCGAACACATGGAATTCTCTGCCCATGTATGAACAGATCTGGATCAAATGGAATCCTCATATGACAAAAGTGCATGGTGACAGTTTTACTAACTAAAAAAAACAAAATCCATTCATTCCGACCCACTTTCCTATATTATCAACAATGGACCGCTGAAGACAGCATTCAATCACTTCCATCATTGTTGCTGCGAGGATATCGGCAGGTCGTCCACAAAAAGCACATACGTTACATCTTGGGTAATTATTTTGGACACCTCACTGATTGCTAAGGCGAAAAAGGTTACCCTTAGAACACTTCCTTGTGGCACCTGAACCTGAAATAACCTATTCTTTAAAAAAACAAATTCCTTGATAAAAGAGGCAAATTACCTCTCAGGTTACATTCATAAAGAACCCTCAGAATGCCACATCTCCATGTTGTATTATGAGTAGTCTCAGTATCAAAGAAAACGTTGACGTGATGCTGTTTGTTAGCAAAAGCTTCACATACTGAAGATTCCCTTCAAATCAACACATCAGTAGTCGAGTGCATACTTCGAAAAACACACTCAAGAGGCGACAGATATATACCGCATTCCAAGTACCACATCAAACACGCTTTTATAATTTTTTCAATGATCTTACCCAGACATAATGTCAGCGCAATGGGACGATAGTTTCACGCCTTTAAAAGGTTCCTCTGGTTTCTCAATTAGCAGCAACTTCAATATCTTCCATAGCTTAGGGAAGACATGTTCTCGGAAAATTCTGTCAATAAGGATAATTTGAAATATCTGGTATTATCAGGAGGTATGCTTAATAAATAAATATGTTATATAATCCAGTCACGGAGCTGATTCACTACATTTAATCAAAGCTGATTCAAATTCTCTCTTAATAAAAGCTATATTGTATTGTTCATTCACCGATGTATCAAATTAATTTCTACCGTTCCATAACCAGCCTTTGAGCTGAATAGGGTCTGTCATTATTTTTCTTTAGAATGTCAACAAAATCTTTAGCAAACTCATTTGCCACTAACCGGGGATCTGCTACTTCACTACCATTGATCTTCATAACTGAAGGCTAACAAGGAGTAAGTTTTCCTATTCTCCTCCAAACTAATGTCAGGGGTGTTTTTGAATTAGTGAAGGTACGAAAACTGTCCAAAAATTCTTTTGTGACATTTTAGTTTCCATGTCGTAATAGTAAGTGTTGAGCCAACGAGAGTATTATAGCCTATCAATCCACTTACAACATAATTAAAGGAACCATGGGGATGTAGTTTTATATATCCGCAATGACACCCCACAAAATCTTATTTGTAAACAGTCTACACCGCAAGTGATAGGCGTGCAGAGCCATTTGCAAAGAGAATATACAGCATGCTCTCTATCCACCACCTAGTGAAGTCGTCCCCATTGATGAATTTAAATCCCTCATTCAACAGCTCCCACGTCGCCATTAGAGCCAAGATCCGAGGCAACATAAGACCAGGAATTGTTTGAAACTCACTAGGAGCCCCATTTTACTCCCTAAATACTTGAAAATGTTTCTCTGCAACTTCTGAACTGATGTCATTAATAAAGTGTAGCCTATGGTTCAAGTGGATGTCTATATAAGCAATCATACTACTTTGAGGAGATTATTTTTTATACCTTTGGTGGGATTTTCTAGTCACTTATCTAAGAACTCTGCTTGTCTTGATCTATCACGGAACTATATGTCTGTGAGATTACCCTTTAATCTTTAGTATAGCATCTGGAGCGCTTTTCAAAGTTACTTCGGGAAAAAAAACCAGACTTCAATTTCTGACATGAAAGATTCAAAGTCCCTGTCCAATCTACCCCAGCCTTCCATTTAAGAGGAAATTCTGGAGTACTTTTAGTTCCATTTACAATAATTTTCTTCTGAGATTTTACTCCCTCCTCCCGAGTATCATAATCAATTTATACTTATGTTCTCCCTTTCTTCTTCAAATAAGCCTTCTATTAATTCTAACCTACCATCCACCAAATAATGACCAAATCTAGCACTCCCCTCCTCACCATTAAATCCAAGTACTTCCCATTCCGCCCACTAAGTACTAAAGCCAAATCTAACAAAACTTCTCCTTACAATTTTCTTGTTCCTTGGGAGAGTTATGTTATTCATTGACGTCGACGTTTACTTCCAACAATCAACACCTTTTAGGACCACACTGCTAAAAAGTCCTTCTCCAATCTCATGTATTCCAGAGTTCCACGGCAGTCAAATACTCCACCTATGTTGGTACTTAAATCACATATTACAGTCATCCTTTATCCTTTCCTATTTCAGCAAAAATGCAGAATCTTTCAAATATCTCTTCCATTATAGGTATACATAAAACTATATCCCAAACTTATGATCATACCACACATTACATATGTATGAATGTGTTTACACACACACACACACACACACAATATATATATATATATATATATATATATATATGTATATATATATATATATATATATATATATATATATGTATATATATATATATATATATATATATATATATATATATATATATACATATACATACACACATACACGTATTCAAATGTTAAACTAAAAATACCTACTGATGTTGAATTAAATTAGCTAGGGGATGACTTACAATCAAAGGCATTATTTTAATGGTGCATGTTAATGCATGACTGCATAAAGCACAATCATCTCCGTCTCAAAACCAAAAGTACAGGTCCGAGTCATGGCCAAGGCTACGCTTATCACATACAATTTTCTTTGGGTGTAAGTTATTCCAAATGTATAGTGAATTCGATACTACTAGCTAATCATGGCATAATATCTACGAGTAAAAACCGCATATCAAGATGACTCATATATATATATATATATATATATATATATATATATATATATATATATATATATATATATATATATATATATATATATATATATACCACCGTTATACCTAGATTCGTTGTTTTTGTGGCTTCACTAAACAAATGGACTCAAAACGTGGATTTTTTTTTATATTCTCAAGCACTGTTCCTTCGTGCTACATTGATATATATATATATACACACACACACACATATATATATATATATATATATATATATATATATATATAATATATAATTTATTATAATATATATATATATATATATATATATATATATGTATATATATATATATATAAATATATATATATATATATATATATAAAAAGTCCAGAAGGAGTCCATGATACTATATTTAAAAGGCCAAGTTTATTTCATAAGAGACGTTTCGCACAACTGTGTGCATCATCAGTCTGTGAATAAAATACAAAGACATATTAAAATCATATAAAGTTAAAAGGAATTCACAATTTTAAAAAATAAAGTCTAAAAAGATTAAAAAGAGCAGTAAATAAAAAGAGAGACTACTAAAAACACCAACCGTCCATGATCAGAGGTGAAGATGGAATGAGTTACAGTTGGCAGAGAGAAGCGACGGACAACTATGCAGGTACAGAGGTGACGAGGACAAATTACCGTTTAATGAGGGCACCAGTCTTTTAATATATAACGACTCAAGCGTTGTTAGTTGGTCAGGATGTTTTACATAATCAATTATTGTAAAATGTTCTTTTTTAATTTCAGTCTTGCATATTGATGAGTGGTTTCTGATATGGAAAATTCTGGTTTTTTTTGTTTTATCCTTTGAACCTGTACGGAAGCTAAAGCCCAATGGCTACAATATCTGACCCTCAGCAACCTCCGAGTCGATCCAACGTAAGAGCCCGGACATCCAGGGCATGTGAATTATAAATAACGTTGGATCTCATGAAGGCTGAAGGCGATCTTTAAAGTTAAAAAACGATCGAATAGTGCAAGGATTACTCGACACAAGCCTGACTTTAAGACACGGAATTTTCCTGTTCAATTAAACGAGTGAGGTTTAAGATAAATTTTGAATCTGAAAAATACGGAACAGTAGCATAAAATATTTTCTTCGGTACATCAAAAGTAGTTGTTGATGGATGCAAGAATTTGTTAAGTACCTTGTAGGTGATTTTATGTACTAAATCTTGTGGAAATGAATTGGCTTTTGAAAAAGTTTGCCAAGAAAGACATTTCATTGTGAAATATTTGCCATGAGGAAGAATATTTGAGACCTCTATTAATCAGCGTATAGATGGTGTTGAGTTTAAATGAGTATGGCAAGAGCTATAAAAGTTATTGGTTAAATGAAATGTCTTTCTTGGCAAAACTTTTTCAAAGCCAATTCATTTCCACAAGATTTAGTACATAAATAAAATCACCTACAAGGTACTTAACAAATTCTTGCATCCATCAACAACTACTTTTGATGTACCGAAGAAAATATTTTATGCTACTGTTCCGTATTTTTCAGATTCAAAATTTATCTTAAACCTCACTCGTTTAATTGAACAGGAAATTCCGTGTCTTAAAGTCAGGCTTGTGTCGAGTAATCCTTGCACTATTCGATCGTTTTTTAACTTGTTTAAAGATTCCGCCTTCAGCCCTTCATGAGATCCAACGTTATTATAAATTCACATGCCCTGGATGTCCGGGCTCTTACGTTGGATCGACTCGGAGGTTGCTGAGGGTCGATATTGTAGCCATTGGGCTTTAGCTTCCCGTACCAGGTCAAAGGATAAAACAACCAGAATTTTCCAATATCAGAAACCACTCAATAATATGCAAGACTGAAATTAAAAAAGAACATTTTACAATAATTGATTATGTAAAACATCCTGACCAACTAACAACGCTTGAGTCGTTATATATTAAAAGACTGGTGCCCTCATTAAACGGTAATTTGTCCTCGTCACCTCTGTACCTGGCATAGTTGTCGTCGCTTCTCTCTGCCAACTGTAACTCATTCCATCTTCACCTCTGATCATGGACGGTTGGTGTTTTTAGTAGTCTCTCTTTTTATTTACTGCTCTTTTTAATCTTTTTTAGACTTTATTTTTTTAAAAATTGTGAATTCCTTTTAACTTTATATGATTTTAATATGTCTTTGTATTTTATTCACAGACTGATGATGCACACAGTTGTGCGAAACGTCTCTTATGAAATAAACTTGGCCTTTTAAATATAGTATCATGGACTCCTTCTGGACTTTTTATAATTGAATGCTGAAGCACCCTATATATATAATATATATATATTATATAATATATATATATATATATATATATATATGAGCACGTTACAGCCGCCAAGGGAAAGACGAGAAACAATGTGATGTTGGGTAACTGTCGCGTTCTTTTTAACCAAGGACATGGTCACGGTAACTAAAGATATACCGTAAACATATGGGGGGTATAAGTCCTAAGGGAATGCAAAAGGGTTGGGAGATCACGAAACGGTAAACAGATTAACTTAAAAGGAACTACCTATTGGTGATCCTCTTTATTTTGTCTTTCAGATCGTTCTGGAACATAAGTTTTATAACAGGGTCAAGAGAAAATAATCTTTGTGTTAGATTATAATTATTCTCCCAGGTCACATGAATCATAACAAATTCTCACAATTTTCTGGAAACAGTTTCATTGCCTTAATCTAAGCCCAGGGTTATTTTCTTTTGACCCTGTAATAAACACATGTTCCAGAAAGATTTGAAAGAAGAAATAATGAGGATCACCAATAGATAGATTTTGATGTTAATCTGTTAACAGTTTTGTGACCTCCCAACCTGTTTCTACTTCCTTAGGACTTATACCCACCATCCATGTATAAACGCCCTTTGGATTTTTTTTTCTCTGTTTTTTTTTTTTCTTCGTTTCCCTTTCTATATCCTTACATAGTTGCTAAGACCATGTCTTGGTAACACGACGAAAGGACTCGGCATCTCACTGTTTCACGCTTTCCTTCGTGGCTGT
>NC_087206.1:42303324-42320824 GCF_015104395.2 Macrobrachium nipponense
TAGAAGTATGAAAAAGACATGACTGCAAAAATATATATATATAATTTATATATATTTTATAAATATATATATACCATATATATATATATATATATATATATATATATATATATATTATCTTACTGAAATATTAAGAATAGTATAAGTAATGGGCAAAGTAACTCTTCTCTCATAAGGAAAGAGAGGTTATAATGGAAAGGTAACGATCTCTTAAGGGGGACTTTAAGGGCTTGGACAAGTACACGCGTGACACTAGAGTAGCCCGTGAAAGAGAAAAGCGAAATAGGCGACGAGATAAAGAAGAAGTACGACACAAAACGATGACACATATGATGGAAAGAAAGTATATGAACGGTTATCGACTTCTGATATGCTTCCCACAAAACGATTGATTGATGGAGAGATGAGAGAGAGAGAGAGAGAGCGAGAGAGAGAGAGAGAGAGAGAGAGATGAGAGAGAGAGAGAGCAGTCACAGCTTCCCAGGATGACCTTTTCTATGAAGTAATTTATTCCTCATCACGTATGCGGAATTAATTAAAGCATAAACAAGAATAATGGCCTTTATGTTGTCATATTTGAAGGCAGAAGCAGCAGCAGTAACACCTATATTAATAACGAAGGCAATAACAAAGGCAGTAGTATTAATGGTGAGCGACTGATTCACTCATTCGTACGGTCTTAACTGTAGGCTGCCGCACCCTACACATTCATAAAGGCCGTTCCACACCGGGTGCGGTGCTAAGCGCGCCACTCTATGGCAGCCATATTGCGGCACGTGGTTTTTAATTGCTGGCATTGTTTTATAAGCGAGGCCGTTGGCCCCGGGTGCGAGGCTATGCTACCGATGTCAGCGACATAGATTTCATAGCCTCCAAGATTGCCGGGCGCGCGATTTTTGGGGATGTTGCTCGCTTCGCGCATGCGGATTTGGGACTCACCGGAGCTGTTCCCGCCTCATGGCTTAAATCTAAATATGTATACATACAGTAAGTGTTATATTAACGTGGGAGTATAATATATACCGAAGGAAAGTTACTCGCTCGACGTAAAATTTTATTTCCAGTAGGTTATGGCCAAGTTTCATTATTATTATTATTATTATTATTGTACTTAGGAAGCAGACCCTCTCTCAAGCATACTTTTAATAAAATATTATTATCATTATTATTATTATTATTATTATTATTATTATTATTATTATCATTATTATTATTATTAGTATTATTATTAGTATTATTATTATTTTGAACAGGAGCACTTTCAAATTGGAGAAGCAAATATCCAAAGAATATAAATGATTTCATAATTATTATATATATTAAATTTAAATATAGCAGTGTAGATGAAGAGATTAACAATTGATATTTGCAAACTTGCATGACTGTTCGCAGACATTCATAGCTTTCAGTGTGAACAGGAACATAGCGAGTATGGCTAGCACAGCTCCGTAACAAATGGTAGCTCGCTTAGCATCGCATCTGGTATGTAATGGCCTTAGCTGTTAACAAATTATAGATAGCTACGTAAATAAGGTCCGGATCGCTTTTAAGAAAAGAGAGATGTAGTCGGGTGATCATTTGAAGCAAACACAAAATTGGTAGGGGATCTCTGGTCATTCCAACAGGCAGTCTCTGTAATCACGCTGACATCACTAGCTAGCTACTCGAGATGTACACCAGATTCACACCCCACCCCCGGACCTAGGTGCTTGACTATGAGTAGTAGGATACACTGTATCTAATGACCCCTTAATTAAAACGTTTAGGACTGCTAAACAGCAGCAGAGACAGGGGACAGTCACGGCACTTAGGCAGGTAGGTAAGTGTATACGAGCGAATAACCAGCAAACGTTATTTTAAAAGAAAACAATTACAAAAATGTAGGTCAGATAAGTATTTCATGGTCATCCCCAAAACTATTAATACTCTAACGCTCGTCAACCTTTTATACGCGGGGATCCAATTGCATCGAAATGTTCCAAAACTTTAAACACTGATTTGGTGCAAAATACAAATTTGATTTTGCCCTCTGGTAATGAATAATTTCGTCAAAATGTAAGGGTTTTAGCACTTGACTCTACAGTATTTCACAAAGAATATCTTTCAATGTGGAAAAGGAGAAGAGGAACTATTAAAGCAATCACAAGTATAATGTTTGGCCAGGCCAATTTTCTTGCTTCGTACTGTGTCGAAAGTAATTAAGCAATCCAATGACCCACTCACGAGGGCAACCTGAAATTAATTAGGCTGTCTGATTGCTCTCAGGTAATTGGGAATGGCAGATGTAGTTTGTCTTTCCACGGGGAAATTAATTACTAACCGAAATTAATTACTGACCTTCCAACCCACAGTCACCCACAAACAAAATAAACAGGTTATAACTCATGTTTTTCCTACGCATGTCATTTTTCACTGGACTTGACCGATTATAAAATACTCTCATTTATTAAAAAACAAAAAATAAAAACATTTCATCCTTCACATCCGCACTGGCGTGCTACAGTGCGATTATGTCTGGTCTGTCACCTTCATTGACATAATCTGAACATAAATCATTACTTGCCACGGAAAATTACTGTATGTAAGCCACCTCTCAGACAATTTATAGTTATTCTTTATACACTAAAAGACCAACTCTCATATGTGGTCGAAGGCTTCATACAATATTTGTTACTAATTACTCTTTACCAAATCAAGTCATTTGAAAGGCTTTTAAATAACTTTTCCCTTGCACAGTAACTCTTTTGATGCTGGGTTTAACAGGTACGTGGAAAGAATTTTTATTGTGGTATCCAATTACTTTCTAGATTAGCGTAGGTAAATTCGTAAATGGGATATTTTGATACGGAATGACTCAGGCATTACAAAAGGCTTCAGCATATAGATTATACCCGCACAGCTAAGTCTCCAAATCAGGATTGTTTACTGTACCAACGCGAATGCCTTTAAAATGGCAGGCAATAAAATAAAAATTCATTAACTTCTTCCATCTGAAAAGTTTTTATGTTTATAAACATGTTTGCTTCGGTTCTACGTTCAGAAACATACATGTATACCAAAGCAATTCCATACATAACACCAGTAATATAAGATATATATATATATATATATATACTATATATATATATATATATATTACTGGTGTTATTAACCCAGTAACATATATCCATATATATATATAAATACCCCATATATCCATAATATATATATATATATATATATATATATTCTGGTTAATAAATCTATATATTATGAGAGAGAGGAGAGAGAGATAGAGAGAGAGAGAGAGAGAGAGAGGACAATCTTCTCTTTCATCAGAGTTGCCAGTTGCAGGTTGCAGGTTTCAGGTATGCCAAAGGCATCTAAGTTAAATTCTGAGTTACAAAAATATCTATTCGACTAATCTAACATAATGCTGTTTATATAGTAAAAAAGCAAGAAACTAGTTTAACTAACCCTAATCTCAATTGGAATGGCAATTAAAAGGTAAGGGGAAATTCCAATATATGTCCCCCATCAAACCATTACTAGCTACATCATCTCACAGTCAATAATTAAAATGGTCATTTATAACAAGTGTCACAAAAAAGTTTCACACCGTCTCTATTCATGGATCATCTGTTAAACAAAAAGAACACTTTATAACAAAAAGATAAATATGAAGCCGTTCCTCTGACACTAAAACAAAAGTCATGATTTTGGAGAAAGGAAGACTGCCCAAAATATCGACGTACGTACACAGATTGGAGAAATGGGAAAAGTGAAAATTTTCAAAGATACAAATGGAGAACATGTGAAATGCCAGTTGGCTTACCTCTTCAGCGATCACTAAACCGCACACAAAAGTAAACAGTGCTCTTATTAATTAAGCATATTTTAGACCTGTGAAATAGCTGAACAAAGACATATCTGCACAACCCTGTAAGTAGTAGTGTATATAATATATATATTATATATATATCTATATATATATATATATATATATATATATAATATATATATATATATACACATACATATGTATGTATGTATGTATATACATACACGCATGTACATACATACATACATACATAACATACATATATTTTAGTTGTATTCCACAGGAAAATGAAAAAAGGTATATCTCAGAAAATGCCCAACAGTTTCGTCCTCCAATGGAGGACGAAACTGTTGGGCATTTTCTGAGATATACCTTTTTTCATTTTCCTATGTGGAATACAACTGAATTACTATATCTTCGTGCCTAAGAAGATTACCAGTACTACATACATATATATATATATATATATATATATATATATATATATATATATATATATATATATATACACACATGAATAATTATCACATCGCCGTGCTTCATATAAATTACTCGAGCTACAAATGTCCTTTAATATCTGACTCGCTCTACCTCGGAATTAATATATTTTCCTATATGTAAACCGAAGGGGAATTTTTTAGTTGATAATAATAATTTCGTCCTCTCATGGGTTCGAACCACCGCCCAGTGGACAGAAAAGAAATCAGGACTTCAGTGATGTTATCGATTCGGCTAATGAGTGAGGTTAAAACCTGGTGGAGTCTGTGGTGCCGTGTTGTTGGAATTTGAGTCGCCTATTCTTCCAAACTGAGAGGACTAGGACATTTTCGGGACCTAATAGTGAAGATACGATAGATATTTGCTGCAGAAGTGTCGCAAATTTGAAAACACATTGAAAAAGTGGTACAAGGCCAAGCTTGACCTAGAGGTTCTACAATATTGTAGCCTTAACCATGTTGTGCCGAATTTTGTGAAGTTCAAATTGTACAGAGTGGCCTAGGGTTTCCTGTTTTAGAAACTTTTTTTGTATCCCGGAATTTCGCGAAAAATCAGGCTATTTCATGAGATCCCGGGATTTCCTGCATCAGGTGTTATTAAAAGGTTTATACTAAGTTCTATTAATGCTTTAATATCTCAAAGAGCTACAGTGCATCATACTTTCAAAATAAGTGTAAATAGTGTAACAGCAGTAAACTAGGCTGTCGAGTGATACACGTGGTTGATCAAGCAGAATTTTATTTAATCTCATTTAATTAATCAAAGAATTAAGTTCTATTAGTTTTCATTGATATTATTGGTAACCATTATATTTAAATTAAATCGATGTAATTTAGAATCATAAGCTACTGTAACAGAATAATAATCCTTGCTCCATTAAAACTTAGTACATTAATGCTGCTTCCAGTAGATTTTAACTTTTGGAAAAATAAAACTAGAATTTTTTGAGCTACATTAAATACACTTGAACTATTTGAGCTACATAAAATAGACAAGAATTTTTTTGCGTTACATAAAATAAACTAGAATTTTGAGTTACATAAATTAAACTAAAAATTTTTGGAGTTGCATAAAATAAACTAGAAATTTTTTCAAGATATATAACATTATCTATGAGTTATTGATATAGTAGCTCTTCAATAAACACAAACAATCAATACTGCGATCAGTTAACCTGGTTCTTAGTTTTGTGATAAAGAGTCCAGCAGCCGAAAAAGCCCTTTCAGTTTCAATTGATGTTGGTGGCACATTGTTGAGGACCTGGAATATTTTTTCTAAATTTTGTGTTCTCTCTCCTGTTACCTCAGACACATTAAATTCCCTTCCTATATGTTTGCAATCATACTCCTTTTGGCTTAAGCTGTGAACCTGTTCTATTGCTGCCTGGAGTTTATTGTGCAAGCTTCATTCTCATCAGATTCTGTTAGTTGTGGCTCAAAATCTGGGTCCTCTTCGTTGGGTATTGCAAACAGTCTTGTAAACATCTTTATAGCTGCATCTACAAGAGTGGACTTTGCTGGCAATGCTGGAAGCACTTCTTCACAATTATCATAATACTCACCACAATGAAGGTATTTCATAAAACCAACAAGAACTTTATTCCTCCTTTCATTTATTCTTTTGAATAAGGAACTTTTCAGCTTGACTGAAAATGGAGAATTCTGCTCATCCAGTTCTTTTAATATGAATGAAAATATACCCTCTGAACTAAGCAAAGTTGTACTTCTGTTTCCCAGCCTTTCTGCCCCTATTTTCACTGGCTGGAGTGCTTTAACCAAGTCATTTATTACCCCAAATTCACTGTTTGTAATGTCCATTTCAATATCACAGTCAATCATGGCTTTTGCAACAGAACTTTTTACCTCAAGAAATCGCTCTAACATGTCCAGCAAACTGTTCCACCACGCCTTCTAATAGCTGTGTATCGGAAATATATAATACCAGTAAAAATCCCGGGATATCAACTCAAATCCAGGGAAATATAAGAGGCACATTTTGGTCCAAAATCCCGGGATCCAGGGAAGGAAACGCTACGGGCGGGCAGGTTTTATTTTGATTCCACAATTTTTTTATTTTGTTAAACTTATATATATGATATATATATTATATATATTCCTATCTATATAATTATATATATATATATAATATTATATATACTATATATATATAGATAATATATATATATTATATATATATATAATATATATAAATATATTATAGTATATATATATATATATATATATATAATATAATATAAGTACCGGGTGTTTCTAAATTAGAGGCCCCTCTCCCCACACAGCAAATGGAAAGTTATTGAAGTTTTCTGCTATAAGCCTATCTCCAAGTACATTATCTTAAGTTTCTATTAAGCTATTTTTCATTTTACATTTCTTGTATTTTCAGACTGAGAGACAGAGTTAGATACAGCCATGGCTAACGACTCAGAGGAATTCAGATGGATTGACCAAATCCGGGCTATAACCTTCAGAGAGGCCAGGGATGCTGGCACATCCTTCATTTCACGTTCATGGATAGCTAAATAAATTTAAAGAGATGAATCCGTTGTTAAAAGAAACTGGAACAAAAATCCATGTGACTGTCATTGCGAAAAGAGTGAGAATCTTGGAAGGCCTGAAGTTCTTTCTCAGGAGTCAAAAGACATCATAGCTGAGGCAGTGGGTAGACCAAGAAAGTGTTTGCTTACGTAAATTGGCGCTTGAACTAGAAACAAAAAGGGGAAAGAAGAGAAGTTATAGTGTGGTATATCGTGAGTTGAAAAAATCTGGTATCAAGCCATTTCATGTTATCAGCGAGCCCAACATCACTCAGCAAGAGAGAAGACTGTGCATGGTTTTGTGGTTCATTTCTTAAGATTGGTTTGAAGCTGACTTTTTCCATGTTGCCACATCAGATGAATTCTTCATTTACACAATCAGGAAGCCAAATCATAAAAATGACATCATTTGGGCTGCAAAGTTGGATGACATCTGTGATGACGTGCACTATCGCGAAGTTGTGAAATTTCCTGAATGTTTGGGAATTTTTCTCTGTTTCACAGCCAATGGTTAATGCGGATCATCTAAGGTAAAGGACAGTCATGGAAGGGCAAATACCTCTGAGAAACTGTGCTTACTGGTGGATTATTTCCTTTCCTCAAAGATCCTGAAAATGTGTTCTCTATTGAAGAAGTCACATTTTTGCATGACAACGCACCATGTTTCAAGGCTCTTCAAAACACAGGAGCTGCTTCGAATGGTATACCAAGCTTCGACTGCCTGCAAAGAGAGGTGACCAATGTGCTCATGGAAATGAAGTTCAAGTCTCAGCTTTTTTGTGATTTGCTGAAATCATACCCATCAAAAATGCAGGCTGTGGTACAGGCAGATGGAGGCCACACAAAATATTAAATACTCAAGAGAAACTTCAATAAATACCTGTTCTGAATTACTTTTGTTTTTGTCCATATCAATTTTAGTTTATGCTGTAGAGGGGGGGGGGCTCTAATTTTGAAATACCCTGTGTAATAAATATATATATATATATATATATATATATATATATATATATATATATATATATATATATGACTGATAAAAATGTTTTCTGTTACAACAGAATTACATCTAATAAAAAGAGCCCATAAAAACGTCAAAATATAGAAAATAAGTGCTATATTTTAGAGACTGCTGTCTCTTTTCTTCAGGTAGGTAATGAATTCAATACGTACCTGAAGAGAGAGTGAGAACAGTCTCTGAAATGTAGTACTTACTTTCTATATTTTGGGGTTTTTATGAGCTCCTTTTATTAGATATATATATATATATATATATATATATATATATATATATATATATATATATATATTATAAATATAAATGAGTGTGTGGCGCGCAAAGAATGTTTCTTAAGTGTCTTATTCATTCACAAAAACACTTTATACACTTTCTACAGGTTTTCATTCCATCTTTCGTTAATGCTCACAGCATCGGTAAAGACCGAAAGTGCGATCAACTGCATTTATTATTAGAATAGGATGATAGCTTACTATTCCCAACTATCCTTTGCTCTTGTCAAGTAGTACTGTCGTGAAAGTATGCTGGTACGCTTTAAAATCCACCTTATGACATCAGGGCCCCTTGCACATTGGTGACCCGCGGCATAAATCTCAAGCTCAGAGAAAACTATAATAATTAAGGATAGATGGTTCGTTATTACTGCAATTAGCGAGTTACAGAGCATCCATTCTAAAGTGAGTTTTTGACTGGCGGATTGATCAGTCTATTTTTTAGTTTCAGGTATGCATTCTCTCTCTCTCTCTCTCTCTCTCTCATCTCTCTCTCTCATCTCTCTCTCTCTCTCTGCTCCTAAGTCACAGCTGTCTTATACAAAAAAAAGTGTCATAGGCGTTGTATCCAATAGATTCGTACGCAAAAAAAGGGTAGGGCATGTGAAAATATATTTCTCCTATTTAAGACGAATTCTAAAATTCACATGAGAAGTAAACTTACGGAAAGATCTCCAAGCTCGGATGGAAATGCCTAAATCTTCTAAAACCGATTGATTATTATGTTCAAAAATATGAATGCGCTAGAACAGGCCACATCGAGGCATTCCAGTATAAATCGCGAAGCATTAATACTTCCAACAAATGCTTGTGTATCTCTGAAAATGAGAGGGGTAGAGTAATCTGAATAGATACCAAACACGCTTAAAATAGCGTACTACAGATCCCCTCCCCGACATTGTTTTATGAAATTCACCCAAATCCCTCTACAAATATGCAATACTCAACCCCTTCTGAAAACATAAGGGGGACATTCATTCCTTTACATTCATGGGATTCAAGTCATAAGGTAGAGGCACAACCTAAAGGTGCGGGAATTTAAAAACATATGGTAAAGACATACAATAAATGAATGAAAAACGAGTTATATAAGAACTAGATTTCAACAGGAAAAAATTATTAAAAATATAAGAGGTGCTAAACCATTCAACCTCTTGCAAAATTTGGAATAAACAGTCAACAGATGACTTTACGGAAAATGTAATAATAATATATATATAGTTTCTTTCCATGACACCGTCAAAATATTAAATAAAAAGCAAACTAAAGTATTGTGCAGCATGTCCATAATACATGAGAACTGTTTCTTTCAATATGCTTCTTAGATTTGAGTGTTTCTTTGCCTTGTATTACATACCTATGAAAGAAAGGATTCATAGATTAATATAAAAAATTAAAAGTTTTGTGCCAAACAAGCTATTCTGATAGAGATGAGAAGAAGAGAGAGCGAGAGAGAGAGAGAAGAGAGATAGAGAGAGAGACTTGTTTCTAAACTCACTGTTCATGCACAATGCAATCGTTCAAACAAGGTCAAATTAGTTTGTCAACTGTCAGAGAAACTTGCTTATTGTCGGGGGCGACCTAGAGAATCAATCGAGAGGAACACAATCGAAAAGATAACAAACATTACGTGCAACCACAGAGGGAGGAAAACATTCAATACTAGAGGCTGGCGTTGCAACGATAAGGTCAACGACAAAAACATATTAGATGCTAAAAACATTCGGTTTATAAATCTTGTCGAGAATTTCCTTCGAAAACTCTTCATAAAAAATATGACACATTTTTAATCAATTTGTATTCTTCATAGCTAACAAACTGAGGTCTTAACTAACAAACCTAAGGTCTTAGCAATAGGATAATCTTCTAGCGCCAGCTGGAAAACCGGTTGAAAAAATCAAAGATTGTAAAGCAAGGAATCTGTGGCATCTGGCAACCCAAGCAGAACGAAGGGAAGGCGTACACCTCGACATTGTCCAAGGATGCTGTAGAGCGTCCTCCGCCAGAGCAAGAGGATCCGGACCACCGAGGAGACCTCCAACTTCCTATTGAGGAGGTCCAACATGTGTCTTCCCAAAAGGTGAAACGTGCTGTCCGCTACGTTTCTGATGCAGACACCACTCCATACCTAGACTTAGCTCTGAAACTTACCCTGTCGGCCACCACATTCCTGCTGCCTGGAATGTACCTGGCCATAAGCTCCACTGAGTTGTCGATCGCCCATTGGTGCATCTCGAATGTCAACAAGTGGAGCTGGCAGCAGAAAGGAGTCGTGTTCTCCAACGAACAATTCTGGGACCATGAATAGAAGACCTCTAGCTTCTGTCGAAGAGAAGAGGTCTAACATAGGTCTTTCCAAGTAGGCAGAAGAGATAATAGGTTACCCCAAGGGGGATGTCCTATGACAAAAACCTTAGCACAGATACGTTCTAAATATCCTACTATCAACTTATGCATTATCAAAGTCATTGCACTGTAGACGAGGGAGAAGTGCATCTCCAACAGAGGAGACGTCCTATGATGTGATCCTTTAAGATGACATACGATCAGTATGCAACTCATCAAGGTGACCACCTTGATGAGTTGCATACTGATCTTCATGTCTCACTGACTGATTGATTTAATTACATAATCCGTTACGAAACTTGAAAGGTCATCGAGAGGAAGATTTAAAATGTGAAAGAGGTATCAGAAAGCATAATATCTGAAAGTGCAAGAATGCATTCAGAAAGAGGCGAGTAGCATAATAGATGTATGAGGGTCTGACTGTTTACAGATAAGCCTTCTCTGTACAGGTGAAAAATGGCTAATATTAGGGAGATTTATTTTTACAAAGGGGTTTACCAACACGTAACCTAAACCTGTTGTGCCAGGAACTGCGCTACAACCTTTGATATTTTGTTTTTAGGCTAATGACACTGAACTTAAATACCGATTTGTCCAAATGACCCGTGGATGAGTTGTCCAAATGCAAAGTTTTATTTAATGCTAATGATAACTAACTTTACTATGAAATATACAATAAGCAAGCATAATAAAAGTTTACAATAGTATATGCGTACTACACATGCACACGAAAAAATTATACACAAAATGTCTGTGTACAAATACGCACGAAATATATGTATATAATATATGTGTCGTCGTCACTCGAAGTCCTAATTTCTCCAGTCAAATGGTTCGAATCCACGAGAGAACGAAATTATCATCAACTAGAAAATTCCCCTTCGGTTAACATATATGAAAATATATTAATTTCCGAGGTAAAACGAATCGGATATTAAAGGGCACTATATATATATAATATAATATATATATATATATATATATATATATATACACATACATAAATATAAATGTATGTATGTATATCAGTTGAAACCACTGCACATTTGATTTACCTACTCTTGAACCATTTGTCTTGAGACCAATCGTCATTTAGATGAATCGACGTAAGAGTAGTCGTAATTGGGTCAGTTGTCAAGAATCGAAATTATTGGTATGTGACAATGACTAGTGTCTTATATTCATCTTCACCACCGCCCACATAATGTGACTGGCTATTGCCAACCACGGAATGGAACAAAATTCGATTAATGGACTATATTTATAGCACAGGCATGCAGACTTCCACCGTTAACAGATAAATCATCTAATTCCAAGCAATGCATAGCAATAGGATGGATAGTAATCGAAAGGCTAACCACCCAACCAAGAGGAGAGGAACGGAAATATGGTGATAAAAATACACACACACAATATACTATATATATATATATATATATATATATATATATATATATATATATATATGTGTGTGTGTATATATATGTGTATATATATATATATATATATATATATATAATATATATATATACACATACACACACACACACACACACATATATATATATATATATATATATATATATATATATATATATATATTACATATATATCAAAGACTAATCCAAAAATGTCGTTTCATATCCAATTCCCTATACAATTGGAATAAATTGCCCCCAAAAGGAATTATAATACGTACGTCTGTGCCGGCCAGGATTCGAGCCATGATCTTTGGTTGAGAAATACGGACAGTAGTGGACTGGGTAACTAAAATAGGAAGTGTAAATGGTGATGCAAGCGTGAAATTCGGAGACAAATTCTCCTTCAGCTTCTTTCTAATGAGCAAACTCCAGCCACACAAAATTTTGCCTTTTTCCAAGATGGCCGGCAAGTTCTCTAAATGGCTTCCAGTGGATATATGAATACTGGCATCTAATTGCTTGATCACTTTGGAATTCATCAATCACTTTCATTTTATATTAAAATATTGAAAGCAAACATTAAAATACTGAGATACGCAACATTGTTTCCGAGAAACATCTAAGATGGCTGTCAATATATCCACAATGGCCACCAAAAAGCCAAATACGTGTACTTGAATTTCATAAAGGAGGTGAAAGGTCCGCTAATACAAGGATATTGGGTAACTTCAGCTTGATCAGTTTAATGATGTGGGTTGAAAATGTAATAAGCCCTTCTCAACTCATTTTCATCCTCATTTTAAAACAAGTAATAAAAATGCGCCAAAGTCTCTTCGGCAAAATCGAGTTTTCTGTACAGCCGCTACAGCGTATAATCAAGGCCACTGAAAATAGATCTATCTTTAGGTGGTCTCGGTAAAATGCTGTATGAGCCGCGGCCATAAAACTTTACCCACTGGCCGGTGGTGGCCTGTCCTATATCGTTGCCAGATCCGCCATTTTAACCACTGGCCGGTGGTGGCCTGTCCTATATCGTTGCCAGATCCGCCATTATGGCTAAATTTAACCTAAAATAATATAACACACCTATTAAGGCTAGAGGGATACAATTTAGTATATTTGATGAGTGGAGGGTGGATGATCAACGTTCCAGTTTGCAACCCTCTCGCCTAATATATTGTTTTTAAGATCTGGAGGTGAACAGAAAAAGTGCAGACAGAAATAGTGCGGACAGAAAAACCCGGACGGACAAAGCCGGCACAATAGTTTTCTTTACAGAAAACTGAAAAAGGGTAATTATCCTCAATGTAACAGTTGAATAGTTCAGTGTTAGCACACTGCCAGGCCACACTAGTAGAAACTAGTTTTGAGACTCAACATGGGGTTCAGTGCTAGCTAACTCGTTTCCAAAATTCTGTTTGACAAGTCCCCGTTCAAAGTAAAACAGCCACACCTGAGTTGACAGAAGTGGAACGTGTACAGATCACACAGGAAATAAACAGCATTGGATGAATGATCAGGCTAAGGGTAAGATTATAGCATATAAGAGCCTAATTGTATTCATATGTACAGTAGGTGGTAAATGGATAAACCAACAGCCTATATAACAAGAGCAATGGCAGCACAATCTTGGAAATCAAAATCTTTCTTAAAGAGAGAGTAAGAATAATAGGAAGCTTTGTTGCTTGTGCCAAGAGGAGACACTTATTTGCCAACAAACGAGCTCTACGTTTGTTTTCAAAATTTGGGCACTACACCAAAATAGGAACAACAGTACTGAATCCCCATGACAGGTGGAACAGCGAGGAGCCTGCCTATCCGCTCCACCCATCATTAGATACCAATGAGCATATTTAGTGTGGCCAATACGCAATTTAGCTAAAAACTAATCTTGGACCTTCTATCCACCCGGCTATGAGGCCAAGGATGAATAGAAGGCCTAATCAACTTTAATTTTAAATTATTATCTAAAGTAGCCAGTAGGGCTGCCACTGGTCTCTACATTGAAATTGAATGGTACTTTTAACCCTCTTAAGCCGGAGCCCTAAAAATCAAAAAACGTCTCCCGTATGCCGGGCCTGGTTTGGAGTGAGCGCGGAAGTGGAAAAAATAATTTTTTCAAAAATTACAGCGCGCGTACTTTTGAAGATTAAGAGTTCATTTTTGGCTCCTTTTTTTTTGTCATTGCCTGAAGTTTAGAATGCAATCATCAGAAATGAAAAATAATATCATTATCATATGTAAATAATGCGATATATGGTAGCGAACAAAAAAATTCATACATAATTGTATTCAAATCACGCTGTGCAGAAAACGGTCAAAGCTAACCAGTTACTTTTTTTTGCGTTGTATTGTACACTAAATTGCAATCATTTTGATATATAATACATTGTAAAACAATAAAAGTAACACCGGAAAAATATTATCACAACAAAATGATGTACGAATTCGTAACGCGCGGACGCAAAAAAATATTTTTTTTCAAAATTCACCGTAATTCTAAATAATGTTCTAGAGACTTCCAATTTGTTTCATAATTAAGACAAATGATTGAATATTACGATACTGTAAGAGTTTAGATTAGAATTTGCAGATTTCGACCATTTCGGACGAGTTAAATTTGACCGAATGTCGAAATTTTAATATATATATTTTTTCATATGCACATATTTCGAAGATGGAAAAGCTACAACCTTCAATTATTTTTTATTGTATTCTTCATGAATTTGCGCACATTTTGATATATGAACTCTATAAAAAGGCTAATATGAAAAGGAGCAAATATTAGGATAATGCCATGTACGTATTTCGGAGACTTGCGGCCGCGAATCGGCGCGCGGAGTGAAGGTAAATATATTTTTCAAAAATTCACCATAAATCACAATATTGTTTTAGAGACTTCAAATTTGTTTCGAAATGAAGAACATGACGGAATATTACTAGCCGTAAGAGTTTTAGCTTACAATTGCGTTTTTCAACTATTTCGGTAGAGTCAAATTTGACCGAACGTGGTTTTTTTTCTATTTATCGTGATTTATATGCAAATATTTCGAAAAAGAGAAAAGCTACAACCTTCAATCATTTTTAGTTGTATTCTACATGAAATTGCGCACATTTTCATATATAAAACTTTATGAAACAGCTAATTTTAAATGGTGCAAACATTTCGACAATCGCACAAAAAAATTCTGATTTTTTCGGAAGAGTTACCGCGCGAACCTAATTTTTTTTTTTTTTCATAAATTCACCATAAATCAAAATATTGTGCTAGAGACTTCCAAGTCGTTGCAAAATGAAGGTAAATGATTGAATATTACTAGAATATAAGAGTTTTAGCTTACAATTGCGTTTTTCGACCATTTCGGTAAAGTCAAAGCTGACCGAAAGTTGAAATTTTTGCACTTAACGTTATTTATATGAAAATATTTCAAAACTGATAAAAGCTACAACCATGGTTGTCTTTTGTTGTATTGTGCATGAAATTGCGCACATTTCCATATATAAAACTTTATGTAACGGCAAATTTAAAAGGGTGCAAACATTAGGACAATCGCACGAAAAAATTTATCGGAAGAGTTATCGCACGAACGTAAGGAAAAAGTTTTTTCATAAATTCACCATAAATCGAATATTGTGCTAGAGACTCCAATTTGTTGCAAAATGAAGGCAAATGATTGAATATTACTATAATATAAGAATTTTAGCTTACAATTTGCGTTTCTTCTCGACCATTTCTGTAGAGTCAAGTTGACCGAAGGTTGAAATTTTGCACTTATCGTTATTTATATGAAAATATTTCAAAATTGATAAAAGCTACAATCATGAGTATTTTTTAGTTGTATTGTGCATGAAATTGCGCATATTTTCATATATAATACTTCATGTAAAGGATAATTTAAAATGGTGCAATAATTATGTCAAAGTGACGAAATAATTTCCGAGATGTGTCACTGATACTTTTTAGTGCGATAAGAAAGAAATTCGCGCTTGCGCGCCTGCGTAGCGATTGTAAACAAAACAACGCCTTATCCGTGAACTCCCAGCATCCCCCAAGGCGCGTGATACAAAAGTTTTCGGCTGGTAGGCCTATAAGTATTTTTCCGCGAATTTTTAAAAAAACTTTTTTGAGCCGACGTATGATACGTCCAATCGGCATACGGGAGACATTTTGACTCGACGTTTAATACGTCCAATCGGCGTAAGAGGGTTAAAATCAGAAACAGGAAATGTACCTAAGCCTAGTTGCAGCCTTAGCTGCGACGTCGGCTCGCTCATTCCCAACAAAACCTAACAGAAAAACCTCTTTTATTAATTAAAAGATAAAGCTAATCCTGTATCTCTTGCACTAAAGGGTGGCAAGAGACCAGCTTCTAAAGAGGATAAAACACTCATGAGTCGATAAAAATAGTAAAAACCTTGTTAGTACAAGAACCATGAAAAATATATGTAAGAGCAGTTAGAACTGCAGCAGTTCTGCCAGCAGAACTGCCAGCAGTTCTGCCGTTAAAACAGAGGAATTAGATGGAAGCTTCCTTTTAATGATACTATTACTTGTCACTGCAGAGCAACCAACAACATCAGAACCCTTTGTGCCATCAGTATATATATGATAAGAATCACCATGCTCGGAAGCATGATCCAGGAAACTTTCCCTCAACTGATCATCAGAACTGCTACTCCTGCTGTCCCTAATTGGGCAGATCTCTAAGTTCAGTCTATTCCAAGGAGGAAACTTTGAGGGTGAAATTTCACCTACTGCAGGAGGAAGTAATCCCACCTCCCTGGCAGAGCTTGCTAGCCGAACTTCAAGTGGCTTTGGCAGTCTAGGTCTATTTGGGGCTCTATCAGTTGGTTCTTTAACGTACCTATAGTTTTGGTCAGCTTTGACGTAAGTACTCTTGATATGTATCTCAAGCTTAATTCCTCTCTACAGATAAATAGTGGGGGGAAAAAACTGATTCAGTATATAAGATTTCCACTGGTGAGGTTCTATAGGCTCCCGTACAAATACTTAAAGCCATATTATGGACAACATCTAATTTCTGCAGTGTTGTCTTCCATGCTCAACCATAATCTTAACTACCATATTCAATTTTGCTTAGGCTTAAAGCCTAGTACATCATCAAAAAGGGTGATTAGATACGGCCCCCAATTAAAATT
This sequence comes from Macrobrachium nipponense, assembly GCF_015104395.2. Classification (NCBI taxonomy): domain Eukaryota; kingdom Metazoa; phylum Arthropoda; class Malacostraca; order Decapoda; family Palaemonidae; genus Macrobrachium; species Macrobrachium nipponense. The sequence goes on from NC_087206.1 coordinate 42,320,414, forward strand.
TGACGCAACTTTAAGAATATCAAAATAAAGCTTCAAGTTACACACAACTCCATTAACATGTTGAGTAAAAGTTAATTTTTTATCAAATGTAACACCTAGATACTTAATGTTATCTTCATAAGGTAAAATGGAATAGTTTAAAAACAACGTAGGGATCTCTTCCACTCTTCTTAATTGACAAAAACGTATAGCTTTGGTTTTTTCTGGTGAAAATATTAACCCTTTAGCACTGGCCCATGATGTTGCAGCATTGATAGCGGTCTGGATCTTTTGACAAGCTTCAACACCCATAGACTTACTACAGATTACTGCATAATCATTGGCAATGGCCAGACCATGCACCCCGAGGGTAGCAGAAATGCAAGAGCCCACCCTTACTTTCAGGTAACGTTCTGACCTCTCGTCATGTAG
>NC_087206.1:42325824-42345824 GCF_015104395.2 Macrobrachium nipponense
AATTGGTCTCTAAGAAAAAAATAGTTTCATTCCTCGCTGACCACACAACACACACACACACACACACACAACACACACACACACACATATATATATATATAATATACTATATATATATATATATATATACCATACACATATGCATGCATACATACATACATACATACGCACAACACACCACACACACATTATATATATATATATATATATATATATATATATATAATATACATACATAATATATAAATATATATATATACATAATATATATATATATATATATATATATATATATATACATATATATATATATATATATATATATATATATATATATATATATATGCAGATGTAATAGCCACAATGCCCTCTTAACTTCTTGAATTCTTTGCTCTTTTTTGGATACGCTTGTCACTACAAAGCCTGAAGATCCAAGTTCAAAGAAACTTTTGAAGAAACTGTTATGTCCGGCACCGCGAAACGAACCCAGGTCCGCTAATCACAAAGAGGGCACGTATATCTGAAAACGACAGGTATATGTATTTATGTATAAGATGGGGTAAACTTTTATCCTTCTCGCGGTTAGGTCGGCAACGTGACCTCTATGATTAGGGGACCTGGGTTCGTTTCCCGGTACCGGACATCACAACTAATATTCTTTTACCACTCAATTAACATTCGTTCTCTAAACTTCGCGGCTCCTAGCAATCAAAATACCTATGTTTCTCTCTACCACTCCCTTCCAACTTCTCCTTTCATAAACACTTGCAAAGATGTTCTACCATGGTCATTTTTCATCAATCCCTGACAATAAATACATTCTAGAATACATCACTCTCTACATGATATCTTTGTCAAGTTAAATATAAGTTTTTGCAGATCCATATACGCCAAATATTACCTTCCTTCTAAACATTTAAATTTTATCCACAAAACCATTAGTATAACAAAGAACAGACCCACATAAGCGTGTTAAACAATTCCTTGTTTACAAACCGCCTATTCTTCTCTTTTCACATCAGTTTCTCCACCAAAAGTATGTAATAGACCTTCTCTGGTAAATCAAGTGGTAAATCAAGTAAGTCTAATGCTATGCTACTAACATTTAATGATTACAAAAAGCCATTGCCATTAAAAAGGGACGTCTCCAGAGAAAAAACAACACATTCATCCTTCAGCAAAAACGGGTTGAAACCCTCTTACAAGAGTTTTCCACAATATTAGTGGTTTTGTACACATAAACGAGGGATTATCTGCAGCTAATAAACCTGTACACACACACACACTATGTCATTCACTTCCATCTTCCAGGCACTTAATTTCTACTTGGATAGTACTTCCTTCCTTTTCTATAACACCTCCATTATGGTCCGCTTACTAGTATTTACTCTCCTCCTATCTAACAATACTTAAAATACTCTTTTCACTCTCCATATAACCACTGATCTATCTCTTTACCTCCACTAACTTGTCAACCGCTACCATTGCTTGATATATCTACATTTCTCACCCTTTTAATTCTTGCTTCACATTTACAAAGCAATCCAAACTTATCTGGTCTCAGCCACGTTAGTAAGAGTTTTATCACAACCATTACTTATTCTAATATAGCTTTCCTTACTCCTTTTTCTTGCATATAACCTGATACCATCCACGGTTCCTCTATTCCGTGACTCACTTCTCTCATCTAATGCCGCGCATTACATTTAATCCAAAACTCTCTATAAATCAGCCTCTTCTGTTCTTCCTTTCTGGTTTCCATTTACTCTCATAATCGTACCATGGTCATATTCAACTTTCTCCTTTACAAAGGTTTCACTATTTCCTTCATTTCCTCTTCGGCATCATAATCAACGCTGTATTAAATCCAAACATGAGTCACTCCACATTCCATTCAGAATTCCTTTATCAGCCCAAAATGATGCAACTATATGTATATGTTCTTGATGACGATCATCAATCAGGCCATCCATAAAAATACAAAACATTCACTCATGTCTCTAGTTGGAGTAAAAACACTCAGCACAACCAGTCACACCTTGGCAGAACAGTTCTATTTCCCCTCCTGTTTGGGAGTAAGTGATATGTATATGCCTACACATCATTTGGTCCAAGCATACTTTCTTAGAGATCTCCCTCGCATGCAAGCATAAGTGACCATGCAAAGCGCTTTTCATGTGACATTCACTAATGATAAATAGCTTGCAATTATGTGATATAATCATCTTCACTGAGCGACTCTCGTGATGATTAAATTCTTATAAAATCCAGCTCAAAGTGAATTCTAAGTTGATTACTCTCAAGGAGGCTGCCGTCTCCGTAGGGTCGCAATGAGTAGGTCTGCCAGATTTGGTCACATCCTGTCAAGCCATTTCTGTAATATGTTAAAAGACAATCAGCCACAAACACCCGGGTAAAGGCATAACCTCTTAATTTCGTCGGCAGCGGCAACAATACAGACGACAATGATTTCTACATTTTTCACATTTCGTAAAGGAAAATTAGTTATCAATAAATTAAGAAATAGCACATGATTAACGTCGAAAAAAACATATAAAGTGACAATCACAAAATCCTTGATAACTCACAAAGTCCGAAGATAATTCAACTTACTAGACAGGCGTCATATTTTTCCGTCTTTAACACGCGTTATATTTCGCTTTAACATGCAAACGCCTAATCTACGCAGGAGAGTAAGGTAAAAAAAAATGCTTTACAATCACAAAAACAGAATTAATTCAGCGTAACACAGTTTCTCTAAAGTTAGTAAAGACGGAAGACTATATAAACCAAAATTTTTGTTTGTCTGAATATGAATTATTAGTATAAATGCTTTAGCTTATAAGAGATAAATGAGCATTACATTTCAATTACTCCAGCTTCAGAATGGAACTTCAATTATATATCTGAATCTATTTTATATATATATAAATATATATATATATATATATATATATATATATATATATATATATATGTGTGTGTGTGTGTGTGTGTGTGTGCGTGTGTGTGTGTGTCACTTTTTTACCAGGTAAATCAATCTTGCATTAGTAACAGCCACAATGACCTCTTATCCTGAGAGAGGGCCTGGGGAGAGAGAGAGAGAGAGAGAGAGAGAGAGAGAGAGAGAGAGAGTTGATCCGTGTCCATCTCTTAAGAGCAAAGTCATATATATATATTCTAGTTCTACATACCAAGACCTTCCACCAAAAACGTCTGGGTAACACCTTCCAAATCAAGTACGTTTTTTCTACAAAGCCCATTTTCAACATTTTGAAGCGTCCTCGAGCGGCAAATATAATGAAAGTAGGATTTTGTTGATTAATTCACTAAAACACACTATTTTGCAGAAATGATTAGTCTATTTCATTTACTAGGATGCTAATGATAACATTTTAGTACATCTGAATGCCTTCAGAACATGTTTTCGTCATAGAATGGCGATATTTTAGTTATTGGTAAAAAAAAATTGAATTCAGCTTGAAAGTAGTTGAAATTTGAAACCTCTCATTCCTTTATTTCTACACTCAGGATAACCAAAATTGGTCAAAATTATTCTAATTTGGTTTTCTTTCAAGTACAGTTGTCACATTTATGTTGCAGAGTCTTTAGGACCCACGATCAAATTAAACGTCAACATCTTTTGTAAATTTCCATATTTCTTAAAGGAATTGTCGTAAGAACACCATTTGGGACAATTATCATGAACTTTGCAGTTGACCTAAACTTTGTTTTAAATATGGCACTCAAAATGATGGTCAACATTAGTAGAATTAAGTTATCATTATTACATTTTCGATTCAGAATATCGCATGTAATCTAGTCAGGGCATCTTACCCCACATTCAACAGGCTTTTTATAATGCATACAACATGATGCGTGCCCTTAAAAACCACCTTGATCAGGGATCTATTGTACTGCTGAGGCCGAGGACAGAAGAATTTTGTTATAAGGACAACAAAGGACTCCTTACACTCACATCATCATGGAAAACACTAGAGGAAAAGTGGTCTGTGATATGCTCGTGTGTTAAATGTGCACAATTGACTTGCCTGTGCAGGACAGCTAAAGTGAAATGTTGCACATTTTGTCAGTGGCAGAGAACACCACACATTGTTTACAAAAATCATATAAAATGCTCCAACTAGCAAGGTTATAGCTAACTAAAGCTATAACCTTGCTAGTTGGAGGAAGATTATGGTGTGAGCTTTCTTTGCTACAATGAAAATTTCTGTTGGGAGGACAGAGAAGCTTAGGGTATCACTACCTTTTCACAGTACCTTTACCAAGCAAAGATCAGCATTTGTGATGCATAAGAGTTGGTGAGACTTCATAATTTCCCAGAAACTTTTTTAGCTCTGCCTTCATTGATGCTGTCTTTGTGCCCACTTTACTTGTGTCACACCTGTCAAGCTGTGAAGTACTGCACAAAGCTGTTTGCCTAGGAGCTGGTGAAGTGAGTGCAGTGGCACAAATCTGGTAGTATCCACCCACTCTGCTCGCATCCATGGCTCTAGAAGCTTACGCTCTTGAAGGAAGGAGACATGCTTTAGTAGGTCTGATTGTGACATTGGTATCATTTGACACATCAACGAAGTCTTGTGAGAGCCATGCACATGCAGTGGTATTCGTTAGGTCAGCTTCTTCAAAAGATGGCTGAAGGTGTGATAGCACATTATCTTTGTCTTCACGGAGAATTACGTTCTGCCAGTAATTTTCAACAGGCACCTAGCCAAGTACTGTTGGATATTGTCTATTTGTGGGAGCATTTTCTCGCAAATGGGAGTAGATTAGTTTCTCAAAAAAAACTCTCTTTGCGCTGTTTGAAGGCCAAAAGGTATCCATATCCTCTGGAAGTGGTGTGTTTTCCCTGCTGAATTGAACTGTACTCTACTGCTGCTCTTTTAATGCATCTCTTTCTCTCACTATCTTTAACAGAGTGATGATCAGTGACATGTCGAGACATAATCACATCGTCTGAAATTATGGTATACTACTAAAGAGGATGTAAAAGCTGAGAGGAGGCCTTGAAAGCAATAATGACAGGACAAATTGATATTTTAAACAGTGGACATGACATCAATGACAAAAGAGGAATTAGTTTTATGGTTATAGCAGTAGTCTTCTGGTTTCAGATAAGTTTCCACCTCTTTGATCAGCTGACTTTTATGCGCGTCATCATCATTCCATCTCATGCAAGCAGAAACTGGGGAAGGTCCAACATCGTGTTTCCATGATCACGTGCAATCTCAATGTTCTTGTCTCCAATATTCATTTTCTGTTTTGCTTGCTTCGATGAAGACTTTGGCTTGTCTCTTATTGTTGTTATTGTTTTAAGATGCTACCGACTGATGACTTCGCTGATTCTTGATGTTTTCTGCGCAAATATTTTATTATGAAATATTTTGTATTTCTCCTTCCCCTCTGCAAAGACCATCAAGATGTCATCCTTTATTTCCTGAGGCATTATCTCTTTTGGAGCAAAATTTTGAGTACTATGGATACTTTTTTGGAGAGACTTGAACCTTTGTCTTCAATGAATGGTATTATGGCTTGAATTTTGGACTCCTTGCGATCTGTAGTTGCTTGAGATGACTCATGATGGGTGTATGAATCATGCATCTTTTCCATCATACCAGCATACTGTCAGCAGAGATTTTTGATTGCCATCATCTCATGGTATATCAGATCCCATTGAGCTAACTTTTTTGGACATGCCCAATAGTTCTATAAGATCATTTTGAAGACAGATTGACAATCTACTTGAGTTTCTGATCACCACCGACAGCATTGAAGTGCCCAGGTTTATCTTTTGTAGAGAAGTTCCCATTTGAGAAATGGCTGTAAACCGATGGTGTTGTCTGTTGAAGATGGCGCATGTCTTCCAGATAGACAGAACACCAGCACAAGTAATTGGTACAATCAAGGGCTGCAAACAGAGAAGAGAGCACGTTGTACAGAATCAAATTGAAGCTCCCATACCCAATCATGATCGGCTCTTAGCAGATCATGTACCACGTCCATCATTTATAGGAACTCGTGCCAGAATTTTAACCCTGGATAAGTTGCACACAATAAAATACTTCAAGAAGCCGAACAACGTGCACATATCCTAAAGATGTTGTCACATGAACGATTTTTTTTCCCTGCATCTTGTGATGCCTTAATGCCAAAAACGACATCAAAAGGCGCTAATGTTATCAAACGGACTAAATCATTTGAGACATTTAACAGTAATTTTCTTTCTTCTGGGGCAATTAATATGCATTTAAACAAATAAAATTCTCAATACTACGCGTTGACACCATACACAGGAATTGCCTTTCCTCTGGTGCAGTTAATAAGCATTTAAACAAGTAATACTTTTAATATTGTCTGTTCTATAACAACACTGATCAACTGAAACACTACGTTTATATGGCAAATTCCAGCTTCCTGTTCATTTCGCTCTAGCCTACATATTGTGAGGGCAAAAAATGCTAAAGGTGTTAACTATCGTTCTACAACAAAGTAAATAATAAAAGAAAGAAAATTTCCTAAAATGTTCAAATACAACTCGACTACGACCACTAACGGTTGGGAATGAACAGGGGTAGGTTATTTTTTCCTTGCAGGAGGCGCTGGTCCTCGGCTACACGAGAATGACACTACTTATTCATATTTACATCATGTTCTGCTTCCTATAATCCCTTCCAAACTTTTCCATACCCTGGAATTTCTCTGCTCTATCACCATTTAAAATCTTGACCTGCAAACACTGGCCACTCAACAATCCATTTGCAGCCACTTTTCATGTCCTACAACTTGAATACTAACCAAACTCTCCCAGTCTACATATTTGGATACATGGTTTTCTGTCATTATAAGACCTCTTTCAAGACTTTAGTAATTTCTACACCTTACATCGTCATTACCCTCCACATTTCATCTCTATTAATAATATCATAACTTTCTATATGGGAATGTATGCTACATATATTGTTATCTCTCTTCTGTCAAATTTCTCATATGAACATTTCACAAAAAAAAAAAAAAAAAAAAAAAAAAAAAAAAAAAACAAAAAAAAAAAAAAAAAAAAAATCTAAATTCCCACCTCTTCTTTTTGATGAAACCACATCCCTCATCAATCATTTTCTTATCTGTCCTAGTTCTCATTCATATCCCACTATACCCCCTTTCTAGACAATACAACCCCTCGAGTAGGATTCCTTTACAGGGTGAGGCGATATGTGACCCTGGCTTCTGTGGAGGGAGTGCAATACTACTCCCACAGGTGCCCCACAATCCTTTTTCTCATACTCTGAATTCCTACCTCTCCTACTATCTTTAGCTTTTTCTCAAATCTCCTATCCAACCTATCATATCTTATCATTTTAGTGGATTGTTTTTGTAGACAACCTCTGGCATGAATCTGACCAGGCTCTGACAGTGCTCTTGATTCGATGGAGGGTGGGATTGGATGGGACTCCTCCTCACACATAAGACTGGAGTACTTGACGTGTTCAAACAAGTGGAAACTTTTATGTTAAACTCCACACCCAGTGCTGGGTCCGATCTCGACGGACTGACGATGCCCAAGGCACTGGGTAGGGGGGTGTATATCTATGTTGGTCCCCTAGGGTGCCCTACTAAAGGAATCGCATCCTCTAAATGTGGCTCCATGGTGGTATGGGGCCAACCTGGATGAATTCTTTAAACTAACGTCCCAAGGATTGTGAAGATCTCTTGCTGCCTCTTTCTGTTGACATCCCTGGCTTAGCCAAAGATCACTCATTTGGACCTTCGACTTCTGGTGCTACTATGGACATGGCGACGACTATGGATAAACGTAACCTATTAAATCAAGGCCCTTTGAAATCTGCAAATGTCCGAAATCCAAGTATACTACAGTCACCAATTCGGCCAAGTGCTGGTGAGGTGAACAAAGTTAAAAATTTGAAGGTTTTACATGTTTTATACATACCACCTGAATCTGATTATGTGACCATCTCAAAATCCATGAAGTAGTTTTGGTTCTATATCAGAAATTAGAATGAAGTTTGTTGAAGTTGACCAGATGTGGGAAGCATGGGTCCCATTTAGTAAGAACGAGGATGCCCTAAAAACCAGTTGTAATGTTACAGAAGTGAAGATAGGTAAGTCGATAATGAGAGGGGCTCTAACAGATAATAGAGCACCAAAAAATATGGATGTATCCATACCATCTGAATGGGAATCTGACCCATCTCAGATTCAGCAGAAGAGTGTGGCTATGGGGACTCCCAAACCACCTTTATGGTTGGTAGCCTTAGCCAAGGAAGAAAATTATAATTATTATCAATTATTTAGTTTGCAAGTCTCTTCAGAAGAAGGCAGGATTTATAAAAAGTGGGGATATAACAAGGTTTGGTAAATCTACAGTTCTCATCACACCCAAAGTCAAAAACCCAGTCCCACATGTTAATACTGATGAAATTTCAAGAAAATGATATGGCAAAAGAAATAAATCCTCACCTGAATTTCAGTTATGACAGGGGAGTAATCTTTGATAAAGATTTATATAATTCCCTTAAAACAAAATTTTGGACAAGAGTCCACCTTCTGTACGGAACAAAAAAAACAATGTTACAGGCATGATAATATTAACATTTGAAGACTCCAATGTTCCAGACCATGTGATCTTGAAAACGAAAGGGTGCAAGTAAGACCCTTCCACCCAAAACCGGAAAATAAGAGACCTCCAAATAGATGAAGAGCCCCATCACTCTCTCCCCCATCTACCCCTGTTAGGGTCGTCTCACTTCAAAATGAATATGAGATAACCTCCTACTCAAAAAACAAAAACTACCGAAATACAACGTAAAAGCAAAGTATGTAAACTGTTAGAATCAAAACATAATTCTTGGAGTTCAGAGGCAGTAACCAATTCTGAACTACAAGAAAACTCAAATCATAATATTGAGGTTGAGATTCATTTAGAGCATCCTCAAAGAACAAAGACAAATTTGAAAAAAAGAAAGAGTACTAGCACTAAACCCAACTCTTTCAGACCATCATTACCTAACCTTACAGTAGCTCAGCTAAAGGTACTCATAAATCAATAAGTAATAATGGGAAGACCTTTCATAAAGAGTCATGAAAATTATGTATAGATTTCATATCCATAATTCAGTGGAATTGAAAGGGTCTAAGAGCAAAATATGAAGAACTTAAATTATTGATACATGACATTTCCCTCATAGTTTTTATGTCTTCAGAAGAGTAAACTGAACCAAAATACTCCTTGCCCCAGAGAGTATCTTAGTTATGGACTTCATTTAATCCACAGTTAGGATGTCATGGTGGTGGTCTTATAGATGTTCGTCATGTTCCTCAAATAACTGTCAACTTACAAACTCCTCTACAAACAGTTGCACTGCAAGTTGATCTAGGTAGAAGAAAATATACTATATGTTCCATTCATATTCCTCCAATGATCATTTGAATGAGGAAGATATGAAATATCTTATTTAACTATTACCACAACCTTTCATCATGCTCAAGAGACACTAACAGTACACACCCATTGTGGGGTGATGTAGTAACGAATGCCAAAGGTAACACCATAACATCCCTTATAGACAGTGAAGATATAGGACTACTAAACACAGGTAAAACAACTCGTGAACGAACTCATCTCCATATTCGAACTGGAATTTTATCTTGTATTAACATCTCTATAGCCAATTCTAATTGCCTAATAGACTTCAACTGGAGAAAACTAGATGACTGGCACACTAGTGACCATGCCCCCTGTTGTCATCAGTACTGGTTTTGATCCTCCTCCATACAGTTAACCAAGGTGAATCTTAGAAAAAGCCAATTGGTAAAAATTCAAGGAACTCAGTGACACTGAAGGAGATGCTGAGGAATTCCAGACGGTGGATGATGCTATGACCTGCTGAATGGAACCTTCCACATGGCTGGTGTTAATTCTATCCTTAAATCTACAGGTCTTGGTGGTCTGAGGAATTGCAAGTTTTACATACACTAACTAGAAGATCTCTCACCAGGTGCTGCAGACACCGTACAGAAAAAAATTTAATATTCTATAAAAAATGTAGAACAAAGTTCTGTCAACAGTAATGACAGAACTCCACCTCCATTTGTTTGGAGAAAGACTAGTAAAATTACAGGAAAGTTTACTCCAAGTCCACCTCCAGTATTAAAGGTAAATGGACAAATTATCACTAATGAGCTGGAAGTAAGTAACCAATTAGCGGAGCACTTTGCTAACACTCAAGCAAATCTGTAGCCAAACTAGGATATCAATATCGATACAGAGAATAACAAAAGCTAATAGATTTCACAGCTAGTAGAATGGAGGTCTTATACCACCATTTACAAAAAGGGAGTTTTAACTCGGCATTGACTTCCTTAAATGATACAGCTCCTGGCCCTGACGAAGTACCATATGCGATGGTAAAACATACTTCAATTAATACTAAAAAATTTATTATTAGTATTATAAATAGAATTTGGCATGATAACAGTTATCCAGCACTATGGGAACTGTCTATAATTTTATTATTTTTAAAGCCTGGTAAGGACAAGTTTTTAGTGGCCAGTAACAGACCGATTGCATTGACCTCTTGTCCAAGTAAGATCATGGAGAAGATGGTCATTGAAAGATTGATGTGTTACCTTAAAAAGAGAGGCCTTTTATCACCAATTCAATGAAGTTTCAGGACTGATGTATTAATTAATTTGGGATCATCCATTTGTGGGGCATTTGCAGCAAAGCAGCATCATATAACAGTATTTTTTCATTTAGAAAAGGCTTACGATGCTACATGGTGATGTGGTATTCTTAAAGCTATTTATAATGCAGGATTGAGAGGAGAATTACCTCTGTTTATTCAGGCTTTTTTGGCTCGGCGTTTTTTCAAAGTTAGGGTTGGTAATACACTTTCTGAGAGAGTGTCAGGAAGAGGGAGTACCTCCAAGGAAGTGTGTTGAGTGTGGCTTTCTTTGCTCTACGAATAAATATCGTTCTCATCTGTTGTTCCCCCAGACATTCTTCATAATCTTTTTGTAGATGACCCTCTATATCTATGACTGGAGCAAAAATGACGATGATTGAAAGAAAGTTATAACTTGCAATTGACAGAATTATTGAGTGGGCTGTCAGGAATGGCTTCAAGTTCTCTACTAATAAAATAAACTGTCGTTATTGCATTTTTGCCGAATTTGTACATCAAAGGTGGTCAGCACATTCCTTGTGTACAAGAGACGATTCTTAGGATTAATATTTGATCAAAGACTGACATGGTCCGCACATTTGAAACATCTTTAAAATACTTGTTGTAATGCTATGAACATCTTGAAAGTATTGGCACATAGATTCTGGGGTGCAGATCGAAAAACTCTCATGAGGATATATATAAAGCATTGATTTTTCTAAGCTCTCCTATGGCTGTGAAATTTATGCATCTGCCACTCCAAAGCCAGCTGAAAGCTTTAGATTCTGTACACCTTGCAGGTATAAGACTGGTTACAGGGGCTTTTAAAACTTCGCCGATTCAAAGTCTCTTAGTTGATACTGGAGAGCTACCATTGGATCTACATCGCCTGTCTTCTATGCTAAGATATTGGTATAGGCTGCAAAGACTCCCAGGTTTTTAACTTTTAAAGCTGTAAGTAATGAAATTAATTTTAGATTTATGAAACGCATCCTAAATCTCGCCAATCTTATGGGTTTAGGGTTAAACAGATGCTATTGAATTTACATATGCTCAAGGACAAAATACTTCCATTTGAGGTGCCTGTAACTCCTTGGAATTTACCAGAGGTAGATTTCTGTAAACATCTTTTTGGCTCTAAGAAAGATATGACAGATGTTGAAGCCTGCTCTTTTTTTATGGAACATGTTGTAGAACATGAACTACAGGCTGCTCTATGAGCAAGAGCCCGTGCTGACATAATCTCAAACAAACACAACAGAACATGATGACTGCAATTTTATCTTTACTCCAAATCTAGCTGGTATTGGGTTTGGAGTTTTTAATAAATATTTTAATTGTAAAGCTGCTCTTCCTCTCACTGCTTCAATTTTCACAACAGAGTTATATGGTATACTGACAGCAGTAGAGAAAATAGCACTTTTGGATGAAGGAAATTTTGTAATTTTCTCTGATTCTAAGAGCGTTCTTCAAGCACTTAGTACTCTTAATTCTTCAAGCCCTTTAGTTTTAAAAATTTTGCAATAGATTCATATGATTGAGAGCAGGGGCCTTCAAATTAAGGTCTGTTGGGTACCAGAACATGTGGGTGTGCAGGGAAATGAAGAGGCAGATAAATAAGCTAAGCAGGCTGCTGCCCAGTTACTTCCATGGAGACATCCGCTTTTATTTAGAGACTTCTTTCCACAAACTAGAACTATCATTCTTAACATCAGGCAAGGACGATGGGAACTAACTAACCCAAATAAAATGAAAGAGATTACTAGTGTAATATCTCCTTGGAAGTATAGTAATATGCCCAGGAGATGGGAAAATGCCTAATGTAGACTAAGAATTGGTCATACTCGACTGACTCAAAAGTATCTTAGAGATGGAGAATACCAGCCATTTTGTGAGGACTATTTTGCCCCCTTGACTGTTAGGCATTTGCTGGTTGAATGCCCCAGTCTTGGGGACCTTAGACGTCGGTACTCAGTACCTCTCCAAGGCTCTTGGTGTGGATGGCAGGTACATTCTTTCCAAGATCCTTGGAGAGGATGTGATCTATGATGCCAGCGGCATTTTTAAATTTGTGGCTGAAGCTGGTCTTTTTATTACTGTAAGAAATTTTACTTTGCTGAAATTTTTATTTGTTTTATACGAGTCATTTATATTTATTTTAATTAGTTTTATACTAATCATTGATATCTATTTTTATTAGTTTTATACTAATGATTGATATTTGAAACTGATTTCGGGGTCAATGATCTTCGTTGTCACGATGACAGATTCATTTCATTCTAGACACTACAACCTTTTCCTGTATCCCAGAATTATTCTTATACAACCTTTTCCTGTATCCAGAATTATTCTTACTGCCCATTCCATCACAACTTTCTCTCACCTACACAAACCTTACATACGTAATCTTGGGGAGCCAAGAAACGTCCACCGCTGTATCACAGCATCTCACATGTTATTCCATCAACTCTTGACGCCCTTCCATTGTTCAGAAATTAAACAATCCTCTTACATCTTCAACAGTCATTCTCAAAAATAATTTCCAATTTGAAATAACTTCTTCCACTCTTAAATCTGGTCAGATCTACATGTCCACATCTATTTTTCACATTAAACATCTCTTCGGCATATTCACTCCATCGATCCACAACTTTACTCTCTTTGAACAGCATCTTTCCATTTCTAATGATTATTCTAATATACTTTCCCTAAGGTATTTGCTCAGATTCACCAATAGATTGTAAAACTACAACTTTTAACGATAAAATCGTCATTTGCTATTCATTCACAAACAAGTAACTACATAATCTTTTTATCAATTGTTCTTTGAACAATCCAGCTCCAATTCAATATACTCTCTAGCTACAACTAATATCCTGTTATCTACTTTTCGATATTATTTCAGTCAGATATATCTCCAACAAACTGTCCTTTACCATTACATCCACCCCAATTTTACCTTATATTTATATATATATATGACTGGTAAAAATATTCTGTAACAACAGAATTCCATCTAATAAAAGGAGCCCATAAAAACACATGTAGAGAGAAAAGTACTATATTTCAGAGACTGCTGTCATATACCTGAAGAGAGAGACAGCAGTCTCTGAAATATAGTACTTTTCTCTCTACATTTTGGTGTTTTTATGGGCTCCTTTTATTAGATATATATATATATATATATATATATATATATATATGCGTATATATACGTATATGTATATATGTGTGTATATATATATATATATATATATATATATATATATATATATATATATTAATATATATATATATATATATACACACACACACACAAATATACATTGTGTGTGAATAACTTGATCACGTACGCGATGATATGTATACCATAAAGGTAATGCCACAGAGAGAAATGAAAAACGGGAACTGCATGAGATCTTTCTTTCTTAACGACCCTTTACTAAAGGCACGACTGATCAGAACAATGAGAAAAACAGTACAGGTAAGCATATATGAACATTATAGACGGACATTATAGGATTCACAAAAATTCCAGGTCACTAAAAGAAACGAAAAAACGCCTGTGAGCTAGATTAAAAGATTTAAAAGCAGCCAACCACACATGGTCGTAGGTTAGTCAGAAAACAATACATTTTGTTTTAGGAACAAAGGGGCATATACAAACGGACAGCACAGAATTAGCAAAATCCCGAAGGCTAGATTAAGGATTTAAGAGCGCCCAAACACACTGGTCAAAGCCAAGTTAATTCGAAAAACAATACACTTTTTGTATTAGTAACAACATGAATTTACAAAAGTGTTCAATAAATAAAATCATGTTGGACTCATTAATGTTTTCAGTTATTAATTTCTTTTTATGTTCGTTTCTCATTCATTGTCTGAACATTTTTGTAATTTCATGTTGTTACTCATACAAAGTATATTGTTTTTCGAATTAACTTGGCTTTGACCAGCGTGTTTGGCTTCTCTTAAATTCTTAATGTAACCTTCAGGAAATTTGCTAACTCTGTACTGTCCGTTTGTATTTGCCTCTTTGTTCCTAAAATAAAATGTGTCGTTTTCTGACTAACTTGCCTGCGACCACGTGTGGGTGGCTGTTTTTAAATCTTTAATCTAGCCCACGGCCGTTTTTTCGTTTCTTTAGTGACCTGGACCAACGCCATCTTGAATTGACAAGGCCTGTGCGATCAGTCAAAACAGAGCGATGAATCATCACTAGTCGTCCTATCCTGGCCATAAGTTACCATTCCCAGTTCTGTATTTTTGGTGTTATTTATTACTTTTTATCTAGAGTATCTAATTGCTATGTTAGATAACTATATTTCACAGTCTTTAACAACATCATAATCCTCTAAACCTGGTTAATATGATTAAATATGCTGCATAATGGTGGAAAATCAGCGCAGAAGTTATGATGAGAAACAACAGTTTATTAACACAAATGATTATAAAATACATTATCAGTCATTGCTGATGACTTTAAATGAAAACTCACTACTTGCAACTTTCAGATTTTGTAAACTGTTCAACCATTTATTTTCAATTTGCATTGCTGTGGGTACTTTTTCTGAGGCCATCTAATGACATTAACTAGTTGGCACAACCCTCCGATCTCCAGTGACTTTTCTAGTGTTATACTTAAATCGGGCGAAGAAGGTTTCCAGACACACGTGTAACTCCAGACAAAATGCCACACAGATGTTCTGTTCCCCTTTGTAAAGGGAATTACAATAATGGGCCCAAGGTTCATGTTTTCAGCTTTCCCAAAGAAGAGAATCTCTGCAGCAATTTGGTTGAGAGCCATAAAAAGGGATAGCTTCACACCAACTTCTCACTCAAAGGTAAGCAATATTTGTGGTTGCTGCTGACTAATATTAAGGTTTACATTTTGAAGGTAGATTAACTGCAAGTTTATGTATTTCATACAGTTACGTGCAGTGGATAGGAAATTCAGAAATGCATCCTCACTATTTTAATGAAAAGTGGCAGTGGCAATGTTTCTACTGGGAGTGAAACTGGTGATTACACTAAACAAAATTTCTCCTGGTCTTGGTCTTAAATGCTGTGCATGAGTAGCATGGGTTAGTGACATGTGACTGCCCCATCACAAAATGAATAAATGAATAATTAAGTAAATAAGCAAGCAAGCAAGCAGGTTATCAAATAAATATATAGTAGTAAGTAAGTTATCAAATAAATGTAGGTAAAGCAAAGAAAATAAATAGGACTACTAAGTTATTTATAAATTTCTGCTGTTCTGCATTACATGTAGAATCTCTTTATTCATTTATTTTTCAGTTTTTCATTACTGACTCTTCTTGACGCTTCTTTTTAATATTAGTCGTGGTCTGTTTCATTTAGACCCTTGTATTTGTAACATATTTAAGAATGACCTAAAAGATATAATTACAGACTTAAATACAAATTAGTTGCCTTAGAGATATCTTCGTTGAATATGTATTGTGAATAAGTTTTTGTTTACCAAAGTTTTGAATAGCTGTCGCCCTGTTAATCCTTTAATTGTCTTGTCCTTGGGTCTGAGCTGAATTACTTAATCTTTTTTGTTTTTTTTAAATTGTACCCATGTTTATGCTTGTTGGAAAGGTACTCATTCTCCAGGTGTGCCGGATTCTAAGTACTAATCTCCTTATAATCCCTATCTGTCAGTTATAAACGTAGTTTTATTTTTCCCCCCCCCTCAAAAACATTAGGACAGTTGTTGTGATATTTACTTTCTCAGGTGGCCAAAATCAATACTTTCATTACTTTTATGTTGGTTTAGATATTTAGGTATAGTTGATAGCCACAATATACGTTACAACAGGCACTTCCATTTGTCCAAAAGGTATGTGAACTGCACTTTCGTCCGGAGGACATCGAGTGGGAGACTTCGTTGTTTAATGAATAAAAGAAACTGGGACCAGATTAACTGCCAAGTTGAAAAGGCCACGACTTCGTGAGGGGGCAATTCCAATGAAGATACCAAACGCTCCTGCTTATCTGTCAACTGACGTTACATCTCGAGAGTCCCCAATTGCTAGAAGGAAGAGAAAGGAAGAGGCAGCAATCCAGGCTGCAGTTGCAAAAGACATTGGAGACAAGTTGGAGTACCAGCTCCAAAACAACTTTACAAATTTGGATGAACTGGAGACAAAGCTAGGTTTTCTCGACTCTTTTTGGTCAGTAAAAAGGAGAGAAGGGTCCCTGCAAATATACAGCATTTCAGAATACCCACATACTAAAATACAATCTTCCCTTATTATTGACACAGGAGTGCAGTTAAAGCATTTATAAATAGTGTTGAAGTGCATAGCTTAGTAGAGTACAAGATTCTGCAGTTATCAATGATATAAAATCTCTAGAAGAACTTTTACGCCACCTTAAAAACACTGATTTACAGGAGCAAGCAACTGATCCATCTAGAGTCATTTTTTGCTACAGTTTGCTATTACTGTGTTGTCACTTTTGAAGATGAGTCATACAAGTTTTTTCAGTACAGTAACAATGATATGTGAACAACTTCACTTGATGACTCTGAAAAGACCTGAGTATTCACCAGACTTTCTGATATTTTCGTCCCTCCTATATAACTGTTCCCCCAAAGGATATAACTTTTTTGAGGAGTACTAATTATATGATGTTTTACCTTGTTATTCTACTGTAAGGAGACTGACTATATCACAAAATTTAAGTCCTGCAGTTGAACAAAATGCTAGAACTTTTCTTTTGTATGTCATGAATAAATTCAAATATCTCTCAAAAAGTGACATAACAGTGACCTTGATGATCGATGAAATTCATATTAAGCCTTATTATGACTACAAAGGTGGTAGTATCGTTGGATCAGCTTACGACAGAACTGAGGCAGCTACTAGCGGCATTTGTGTTCATGATAATAGTTTGTTTTCTGGATTTAAAGATGTCGTTCACATTTTGCCAGCAAAATCTATGACAGCAGGAATTTGTTTACTTCATAAAGCAGATAATCATTGGTTTGGAAAATATTGGCTTCAGAGTAATTTGTGTATTAACAGACAATACTGCCATAAATCAGAAAGCTATGTCACACTTCTCTTTACCACCGAAACCTTCAGTTATGTATGAACACCCTGCAGATAACTCCCGCCCTCTTTTTTTCATGTTTGACTCTGTGCATTTGCTGAAGTGCATCAGAAATAACTGGATCAATCAAAGAAGATGCTGATAAAAACATGATTTTTTTCCTGAGTTTCCCTTTGACAGTACATTCCACACTGCACCCAAAATGTGTAATGCTCCATTTGCACTTTGGCATAAATTTACACAAATTTAGAAGCCGATTCTCTCCTCAGATATGCATACAAACTTACATCAAAGGCATTAATTCATATCCATCGAGTCTAGAAAGGCAAAACGTCAGCCTGCCCTACAAATTTTCAATGAATATGTCATAGAAGCACTTTTGACAACGGGAAAAGAACACTGTTTGCCAAATTCTGTTGATGCAGCTAATTATATTAAAGTCATTTATCTCCTGGTGGACCATAATGAATGTAAAACATCCACATAAAGGTACCTCGGCTTCACAATAAATATGCAAACTCCACTAAACATATAATGTAAATGACGAGAAGTATATTTTCCTACAGAAATTCCATTCCTGGTTAGATCTCTGGAATAATATGACTAAAACTGGTGGAAAGTTGAGTAGGGAAACATTCACTGCCTTAAAACACACAACTAGTGCAATGATAGAAATAACAAAATACTGTGTAGAAAAATTAAAAATGAAATATGTCTTACCAGGAAAATTTCAAACCGATCAACTTGAAAAATAGATTTGGTAAATATCGTCGACTTGCTGGCTGCAATTACAACTTTCCTCACGACAAGTGTTTGAGTGTGAAAAAAAAACTGAGGTTAATGTCTGTTTCTTAGAATAACTTTTAATAATAAAAACATCGAACTGAAAATTTGCGAAGAAACGAACTGGGAGGGCATGAATAATGAGGAGTCCGGAAATAACGATTTTTTTTATATTGATGTCATTCAAGATGATATTGATAAATGTAGGATCTTTTCCCGGTTATAACATACCTTGCCGGCTATTGTGTGTATGCTGTTGTGAAAAAACTTAAGTGTAGCTCCTGTAAAGACTTACTTACTTGCCAAGAAACAAAAGATAGCTTACCACAATAACAGTTACATTCAGGGTATAGCAGAGAGGAAGGCTTCTTTATCCACATGAATCTGTAGTAAACGTAATTCTGTTTAACTATATAACCATTGATAAACTGTCACAGTATCCTGATTTTATACAATCGATGTATCAAAGGAATTTGGCCACGACATTTCACTCACTGTCCTTTCTGATAATGATGCTTTCTTACCTCTAAATGATTGTGATGCTGGGCATAGCATAGAAAAAATTCAAAAAATGTTGATATTTGCTTCCTCCAATGCCCTACTAAACAATATTATAAGAAAAGTAATGAAAACATTCAAAATTGCAAAAATTTAACAAAAAAGAGAAAGCTGAATACATTGAAGAAATAGGATTCTGAGGAACAATTGCTGTAAATTATAGAGAATATTTATTTTGTATATAGCTCTTATACCTTTTCCTAAAGAGAGAGGCATCTTTTGTCACCATTTTTGTGCTCTTGTCCTCCTTTCTATGTAAAATAATGTATTATACACTGTTAAAAAAACCCGTAGTTTTAATCAGAAAATTACCGTAAAAATATACGGTTTCCAGCCGTATTTCAGAAAACGGGTGGCCATCCGTTTTATCGTAAATTGTTAATATATTTTACGGTCATTTACCGTAATACCATTGCTATAACACGACCTACCCAAAATTACGGTCGCAGGTTCCCGTATTTGAGGTGTAGTCCTTATCATAATGGTTCATATAACTTAAAACTATTTTCTGACAGAATTGTGTTAAATGTTAAGACTAAGCCTATATGATATTAAACATTAAAAGCTTAAAATTTTCTACTAAATCATTAAAAATACAATATTGTAGAAGTTATTAGTTTTATTATTATCGCATTGGCATCTGTCCATATGAAGTTGCCATCCGCTACCATCCCACGTAACTACAGAATTATTAGTGTATTAATATAATAATATACTTGTACATTTACCATTTCCAACACATTACGTTTTTATGAAACGGGCAAAAATAAAAAATTCCACTGTATATTCAAAGGACCAAAACATCATATATACTACGATTATCCCGATCAGATATGCATTTCGCAATGCGTGTGTTTTCATTTCTGGCGGGCGGAGGCGCCGAAACAAAACACA
>NC_087206.1:42350824-42366294 GCF_015104395.2 Macrobrachium nipponense
GCCAAAGAGCAGCTGAAAACTTCAGACATTGCCTTCAACAGTTCATCACTACAGATGGCCACCATCTTCCTGATGCCATCTTCAAAAAGTGATCACACAAACTGCATTGTATACTGATTCGAATAAAACAACAAATAATTCTGTAAGTATTGTTTTACTTTTCCTAATAGCCTATCAAAACTCGGGCATTTGATTTGCCCCAGCCTGTATATATGTATTTTCACCCGTATTTGAGAAAATCCCGTAAAAATATTAACCGTAAATTATACGGTATGTATGGGTTAACTTAACGGTAAAACCGTAAATTTTTACGGTTAAATTTTTTTTACGGTAATTTTCTCAAATACGGGAGAAAATACGGTACATTAAAAATTACGGGACCCGTTTTTTAACGGTCAAAGAATGTTGGCAACATTACTGCCAGGATTTTTACCGTTTTTTCAACGGAAATTTTTTTACAGTGTATACTCATTTCTGTTAATAAACTTTTTTGTTCTCATTACTGTTTCTGCACTGATTTCCCTTTATATTTAATCATAATAACCAGGTCCAGAGGATACTGATGATGCAAAAGACTTTAAAACATAATTAACTTACACAAAAATTATACATTCTGCAAATAACTGATAAATGCCACCAAAAATACAAAGTTGTGAATGGAAACGCACGGCGAGACTAGGACGACTGGTGATGACTCATGCTTGAATCTCTCAGGCCTTGTCAGTTCAAGATGGCATTGCCTGGACCTTTTGTTAATCCTGTAATGTCCGTTTATATATGCTTACCTGTACAGTGTTCCTCATTGTTCTGATCAGTCTTGCCTTTAGTATAGGGTTGTTAAGACCGAAAGATCTCATGCAGCTCTCGTTTTTCATTTTTCCTCCATGGCATTACCTTATATTTATTTTTTATTTATTTATATATATATATATATATAGATATATATATATAAATAAATAAATAAATATATATATATATATATATATATATATATATATATATATATATATATACACACTATATATATTATATATCCCCACCTTTATTTTAAGTACTTCTTAACATTGCGAAATACCAAAGATAGAATTTCGTAACAAATGGGCGATGAGTTTGAACTCACAAAGTCGAATGTTCGTGAAACGTTTCCTGTGTTTATGTAATTTTGTTCCTACCTTAGGGTATTCATCATACTGCAAAAACTCTTTATGGGAGACAATTCATTCTACATATGCATACATTAATATATGTTGTATATATATATATATATATATATATATATATATATATATATATATATATATATATATATATATATATATATATATATATATATGTATATATATATCATCTAACATATATATACAATATATACGAGATTTATATACGTATATAAATTGTCTCCCATACAGTTTTTTTTTGCGGCATAATGAATACCATAAGGCAGGAAGAGATTTACATAACCACAGGAAACATTTCACAAACATTCAACTCGGCGAGTTCAGAATCATCGCCCACTCTAAAAAAAATTCTACCTTTGGTATTGCAATATTTAGGACGTAATAAGAACAAAGGCTTATTCAACTTGAAGATCGAGTTACATTCTTTTTCGATCTTGTTTTTCTTCGTCCAAGCAATTTCTTCAATTAATATGTTTTCCAGTGCATTATCATACTTGCAAACTGTTTCTACCAGTGCATTATCATACTTGCAAACTGTTCTATCACTCTCTTTCACAGTGTCAAAGCACCAAAAGTTTGTCAAAACGTTCTCTCAAGACCCCTACTCCGAATGACACTCCCTTTTCGTTTCTCAAGATTCGTCTTCAAGCATTTCGCCTTTCTTGCCGGTATTTTCTCTCGCCACTCATTTGATTGTATCGACAATAATAATAATAATAATAATAATAAATAATAATAATAATACTTTATTAAAAGTAATGGCTACTTCAGCAGCGTTACACTTCCTGTAGAGCTTCTTCTCTTCCCTTTCCCCGCCCTTCGCAAGTTTTATACAAAATCTAACTGAACAAAGAATAGCGCTCTCTCTCTCTCTCTCATTGTAAGACATGAAAATTAGTAGCGCACCCGTGATTAACGCTAAGGAATTTTGCTTTATAATATAAGTAAAATAAAACATAGAAAAATTTGATCTGACAATGGATTGACTGCCTATGAATTATTACCATAGCAGCCACGAGAGTTCCTCCCTGGACAAGTGGTTTTCGCGCTCGGCTGCCAATCCGGTGGTCCGAAGTTCGAATCTCGGCTCTGCCAAACGCGGAATCAGAGGAATTTATTTCTGGTGATAGAAATTAATTTCTCGATATAGTGTGGTTCGGATCCCACAATAAGCTGTAGGTCCCGTTGCTAGGTTGGCCAATTGGTTCCTTGCCACGTAAAAATATCTAATCCTTCGGCCAGCCCTATGAGAGCTGTTAATCAGCTCTGCGGTCTGGTGAAACTAAGATATACTTAGCTACGAGAAAACCAAGGGATGACACAATCACCATTTCAGCACCTTGGGGAATATCCTTGACCACGCAGCGACATTCAGTAAAAAGAAATCACGATGCTCTACGCAACAGTCTTACCCAACAATGGAATTGGAATTGTCTAGACGCTCCCCCTCCAGGTTTCTTTAAAAACTGTGAGCGGCAACGTTAATGTCACTCTACCACGCTTATACCTTCAAATGTAATTGTGATTCTACCAGTATTAATGTAATATGTAATGGAACCAAAAATACCGTGCTGTTCTCTTATCACATTGTGGAAGAGGACCTTTCATACCAAAATGTGACTTTATCTCTGCCCGAGTTCATATCTATACTTCAACTAAGAATATAGCAGACGACAAACGAACTTTCTCACTGATATAAGCTACAGCGAACGTGTGCCGCACTTCCTTTCTCTCCTGCCATCCAGCAATCAGATAATCTAGATTCTATTAAATCCCCATTCATTCCATTCCCTCGACAGAAGCTTATTTCCTTATCATTTTTCATTCATAATGCAGTCCCTTCCTTCATCAGTCTTTGCTTCCTCCTCCACAATCACATACCTTTTCCTCGTCTTTGTCCATTTATCCTACATTTCTGTGTCATAATGCGTCACTTCTTTGTTTTATTTACTTCAACATTAGGATATCACAAGAAAAATCATTCCATTAGGCTTTACACTGGTGCACTTACACAGAGGATGTTTGCACTAAGAATACCAAGGAAAATTCCGCTTTCAATCGATAACAACCCTTCATATAAAAACAAGATCTACTGGTAGGTAAATTTCCATATCCTCGTCCTGAATGATACGAAATACTAATTATACCAGTAGACTTTCAATCTGCAAACTTAAAACGGCCTGCGTATGGTTACAAAACCGCTCTTTGGTTTTTATAATAAGTTCTAGCTCAATGGAGTTCCTCGCTGGACGAGTGGTTTTTCGCGCTTGGCTGCCAATCCGGTGGTCCGAAGTTCGAATCCCGGCTCGGCCAACGCGGAATCAGAGAAATTTATTTCTGGTGATAGAAATTAATTTCTCGATATGTGTGGTTCGGATCCCACAATAAGCTGTAGGTCCCGTTGCTAGCCACGTAAAAATATCTAATCCTTCGGTCCAGCCCTAGGAGAGCTGTTAATCAGCTCAGTAGTCTGGTAAAACTAAGATATGCTTAACTTTTTTCTAGCTCAATGGAGGTAGCCAGAAGCAGAAATTCACTACTGATTCACGTTATTTCGACACACCTTCCTTCATCAAAACTATGGGGTACTGACCACAGTTTTTTGGATTTCTATTATATTTCGCCTAAAAAGTGAATAAAATAAACTTACCAACACTACATGAAATTAGCTATGGTTCAAAAACAAAGTTCGTACCTTTTTCTAAAATAAAATTCAACTTTAAATCTTTAATTTAAGTTTTCAAGATACTCTCCTGAGCAGTATAAAGGTATGCTTCACTGGGATAAGATCGACAGGCGATAGATGCATAGAGCCGCCAGCCGTCAGAGACCAAGCCATATCCCAAAGTTATTATTCTCAAAATATTTCTCATGGGAAGTAAAATCAGTTCACGCAGATGATTTAAAAATATAGAGAGATATTACGAATACACAAAATTTTGACAAGTCTATTAACACAGATGGGGGAAGCTCGTCACCTGCCATATGATGCAAGGAATATACATGGGGATCTGGCAAGTCTCAATCGGCTATCTATGAACTATGAACTAAGTGCATATGCACTCGTGAAAAATGTTGTATCGATTTTCACGATAAATCCTCTCGTTTTTGTTAAATCTTATATATTGAAGGCAGTTGAGGAGGCTCAGAATACCCTCATTCATATCAGGTTTTGTTTGAGTATCGTGCAACAATTACTGGCTTCTGGGATTTCTTGAGTTCTACTTTAAGCTTCCTTTTTGACAGTCTGATAAACATACAAAACATTTTCCATTTTCCAGCCCTGTACCATTTTTTAATTATCTTTTCACACGATAAACATACAAACATTTTAGCCACTGTACCATTTTTTTAATTATCTTTTCACTTGTTCATTTATATATATATATATATATATATATATATATATATATATATATATATATATATATGTGTAATAATATTTACTGCCACCGCCGAGCCTTTCGAGACTTTGCCAGACATGCTCCACTAACCTGGCCTGCTCCACTACAAAACAACAACTCCAACATGTCAGAACTTCCTTACTAAGGAAAAGCAAAATTTTGAAGATCTAGAAAAAGATGGGTAATAAACATGATTAAGAACAGTTATTGTGTGGTTGATCACCTAACCATTACCTAACCGACAGTGATGATTAAAAAAAAAAATAAGTGCAAAGGACGTCAACAAAGTTCAGAATTAAGGAAACATCCTGCAGTTTCATTATGAGTTAGGTTCAGAATTAAGGAAACATCCTGCAGTTTCACTACGAGTTAAACACCCTACCCTGCAATTTCACTAGAGTTTAAATACCCTACCCTGCAGTTTCACTATGAGTTAAACACCCTACCCTACAATTTCCCTGAGTTAAACACCCTACCCTGTAGTTTCACTACGAGTTAAACACCCTGCAGTTTCACTATGAGTTAACTGTTTGTAGGATAGACAGAAAAAAAAGTAGAGATATTTAAACATGGAGGTTGAAAAAACTATGAAGAAAAAGAATACATAAAAGACTTTGGAGTCATACCAGAGGAACAAAGAGCATTCTTGCCCATCACATAGCTTCTGGAAAAAAAGTTTCCATGCTAAAGTCATGAGACTTCAACATGGCATTCTTACATTAAGATGGCTTGCAACTTACACGGGACCACTATTTTTATGCCTTCTAACCTATTTTAACAATCTTTTTTGCAAACAGTTTTGCTACACCATAGAACTGCAGGTCTGTGAAGTTTTAGTTCTAGGTATAGCATCAAGAGTGTTTTTCAAGGTTGCTTCAGTAAAAAAAAAAAAAAAAAAAAAAAAAAAAAAAAAAAAAAGGTGTCCATCATAAAACCACCATAATCTTCAATATGTTAGTTGAAATTCAAATGACTGTCAAGGACAAGAACATGACTAAATTTGCTCCAATCTGCCACCTCATCCTTCCATTTAGGATAAATTTCAGGAGTATTTTTTTTTATATTTTCAGTGAATTGTTTGTTTGTTTGAATGGTGTTTTTTACGTTGCACAGAACCATAGGCTATTCTGCAACGGGACCAACAGCTTTACGTGACTTCCGAGCCACGTCGAGAGTGAACTTCTATAACCAGAAACACTCACTCTCGCACCCTCAATGGAATGCCCGAGAATCGAACTGGCGGCCACCGATATTTTCAGTGAATTACACAGCAGTCACTTTCAATCAGATATTCCCCGAGTAACCATAGAAAATCCAATTGAGCGCTGGAAGAGTATAAG
This sequence comes from Macrobrachium nipponense, assembly GCF_015104395.2. NCBI lineage: Eukaryota > Metazoa > Arthropoda > Malacostraca > Decapoda > Palaemonidae > Macrobrachium > Macrobrachium nipponense. The sequence goes on from NC_087206.1 coordinate 42,356,747, forward strand.
CTTAGGGTATGTAGTAAGTATTCCAAAGGTACAATGAAAGGTCATCAACCCATCATTATCAGACACTGGATTACATACTATTTATACTATTTCACATTCTGAATACAATATATCACCATCCCACAAAGGATTAGTAGCACTGACATCAGCAAGTATAGGAACGGAGACAGAAGCTGTATTCAATTTTACGATCAAATTACATAATGCAATCCTGGATTGAAAGGACAATTACCTACCATGGTCCCCTCTAAGCATAATATTTAATTATTCTACCATAACTTTGACAACGTTTAATCATTCTGCTCTAACTATGACCCTTTCAGTTCCACAGCAAAATTTCTGACTTGAATTTAAAACATTATGCAGATTTTTCCCAGACATACTATATCTGGAAAAGGAAGCATGAGAGGTAAAATTCTGATTCAATCGCCTCAAGTTACCAAGAAGAGAATCTTTGGTATTTTCTTAAGCAGCAGAAGATATTTTGGTGTCTTTGGTTGTGTGAAGCTTAAGTAGTTGATTGTGGTAATCTTGAGAAGTGAGATTTGTAGTAACAGCAGGAAATTAAGCCATTATAGCAATGAAATCTGTGTCTTATGGTCTTCAGTATCATTACCCGAGGCATATCATCCCTTTTCTTATTAGTACTTAATTGGGAAATCACATTTCGATTCTCTTAGTTTCGAAAAAACTGATACAAAATTGCTGGACTGGACTTTACTGTTGATGGTTTTTGTCTCAGGTAGTAGGAATGAACCAGAATAACTAAATTTTGTTGGGATTAGGTTTTCGTCCTCCCATCTCAGGTACATTAGGTAATGTGCTTCCCATACTATGAGGTGGATTCAGTTGCAGCAGTAGAACAGACTTTCAAAGTCCTTTGGATAGGCTGCGAGTTAATCTTTTAAATACTCCAAAGCATGTGTAATGTGGACATAAATCATCTCACTTCCTTATCTATGGAACCAAACTTTGAGTAACTTAAAAGTTTTTCATGTTTTTTACAAGAAGAAGCATATGTTGATTCAGGCTTTTAGCCTCCCCTATCAGCTTTTGTTTAGCAATGCCCACACATTTACATATTGTGTTTGCAATTTTCAAGATATACTGTTCAGAATTATATGAAGGTAAAATTCCTGAATTAAAGGAATTCTCATCTTTACTGTGAAAACAAAATGTACCAGTTGTAAACTGACATAAATTAACTACATGCTCTTTTGAGCTCTTCTAATAGCTACGACACTTGTTTTTTAACTGTGGCCTTGCTCGTTACACTTGCAAGCACTAGGCCTACATTTTGAATTTTATTAACTGATGAGCATACATCCAATACAGTAGTAGGCAAAGCTTGGAAGAGAAGATCAACCAGATAAGTGTTCCTCCTGCTCCCACCAAGTTTCTTAACTGGATAAATGTAAGGAGGGTATCAACTTGAGTATTCTTCCTCCGAGAGGTTGGAGGAAATACTAATAATTTTTTGGCGTTGAATGGTTTATGAGGGTAACTGCTTCAATATTTCCATCAAAAGAAGGTTTGATTTAAAGTAAGTCATCAAAGCTAGATGTGTATCATTACCTGCTTAACTAAAATGTTCTTAACACAGAATTTGTGCTTCTGAGGTGGATCATTCAGAGGCTCTTATGAAACTAAACCATCCTTCTTTTTATTAAGCAACCTGAAACGTAATGGAGCATTTCTTCTGGTAACTGATTCAGACAAAGCTACTATGGAATAAATTATTTCCTCGTCAAATACAAACTACATTTTTATTTATATCACTAGTAATTTTATCACTCTGGTGTCCTAGTGACTTGGCTTTGAGGAAATAAACAAAGGTCTATATTAGTGTTTGGATCTTGACCAAGCTTAGAGCCATCTGAAGAAAATACTTGGGTCGCCACATGTGCCTGGGGTGAGTCAGCAAATTAAGAAAGATCATTAGTTGTTCTGGGTATTCACATTCTCCATATCACTAACACTGTGAGAGTTGGCTTCCCAAACCGTAAACTCTATGCCCTTCCTATGCAAGATAGCACCAAAACAGCTGGATAGGAAGTTAATAACTAAACCCTCCTATTAGTACCAAGACCATATGACCATTGAATCATCCAGCCTTTATCTGTAATAATGGCTTGTGTCACCCACGACTCTTACAATTAGCCCTGAATTCAACTCCTACCCAACCATGATCCGTCCTCCCATTCTTCTAGGCCAGTGGTCTTCAACCTGTGGGGCCAATTGCCACTGATGGGCCATGAGCTGAATTATCAGGTGGGCCATTGCCAAAAAAATAATGTAGAATTTGGAGTTAAATAAACAATATATATAAAAAAAGAAATATAAATAAAAATAATATATTTTTCATCTGGACATATGATCATAAATAAAAACACAATATATGAAAAAAAAATGCGGAAATAAATATATTTTCTTTTTCTTATTTCATCCCAATATTGTTCATGGCAAAAATGTACAATTATATGCGACTTCAACTAGAGGAGTCAACTGACGTTTCATCTTACTCACAGCTTCTTTTGTTTGTTAGATATGTCCACCCTGGCCAATTTAACGAAGAATTTCTTTTCTGTTCTCCACTTTAGACTACCATAATGAAAAAGGTAACTGAATTTTTCAGTGAGGAAGGACTTTCATGGAAGACTGTATTGTGGGGTGTGTACGGATGGGGCACCAACAATGTTGGGCCTCAAATTCAGGGTTTGCATCTAAAGTTAAAGAGATGGTATCCAGAATCACAGTAGCTCATTGCATGATCCATCGGCTAACACTTGCATCCAGAACTCTTCCCAGTGAACTTCAAGCCATCTTGGACACTGCTATGAAAATTGTAAAGTCCATGCCTGTTAACTCACACCTATTCAAAAAGTTATGTAGAGACTTGGATTCAGTTAGTTGTCCACAGGGAAAGTTCTCAGCAGTGTGTTTGAGCTTTGAGAAGAGATAAAAATGTTTATGGAAATGCAAGGCAAGGAATCAATTTTATTAGGTGACCCACTGTGGGAACAACGTTTGACATATCTAGTTCATATATTTGATCAGCTTAATAAACTTAATCTGAAACTTTAAGGTAAGGACACTACTGAAATTCATTTTGTTGACTCATTGGTTACTTTTGTTGCTAAGAAAGTGGATTTGGGTCATTTTTCTATGTTCGAGAAGTTCTGCGATGTTGCTGAAGCAGAAGATGAAATAGACTCCAGTCTCAGAAATGTAACAACCAACCACCTTCAGAATTTGATTAAGGAATTTCCCAGGTACTTTCGTGATCTTGAGGATATAGATTTGTCATTAGTAACAAATCATTTAATCTTGAACCAGATATTTTTTCAGACCCTGACCAGGATGAATTCCTGGAAATGAAATTTGATTCAAGTGTAAGAAGTTTGCATAAAGAACTTTCTATATGGGAATTCAGGGGCCAAGTAAGTACATCATACCCTAGAATTGGTAAACATGCACTGACAAAACTAATACCTTTTTGTTCTACTTATTTATGTGAATTGGGCTTTCCTACTCTACTACATTTTAAAACAAAACCTAGAAATCGCTTAGAGGTGGATTATGACATGGGTTGTGAGATGTTCCTTGTCATCAATAGTCCCCAGACTTGATAGGCTTGTAGCTGCCTATCCTAGTTAGTATTTATATAATACAGAAGAAAAGTTGCTTACACATACATTTTTCTCTTGTTCATTTTTTTATCTAAGGGCAGTACACAAACATTATTTACATAATTTTCAGTTGATTAATTAATTTTTGTAGCATAAAAATTATCATGAAAATTCTCTAAGCATATTCGTATTTTGAATTCATGAAAATTAAATATAATTACAATTCACTAGTTAACTTTTAGATCATAAAAATGGTTATGAAAATATTCTGAGCATACGTATTTATATTGAATTTATGAAAATCTATATTTTTAATATATGGTAATAACATGAAAAAAAATTCAAGTTCCAGGAACTATACGTTTTATTTTGAACTTATCAATATCTATTATAAATCTAGAGTAGGCCATGACTTCAAAAAGGTTGAAGACCACTGTTCTAGGCAGTAAATGTAGACATGTAGAAATGTCCACACAATATACATCAAATTGTACCTGATATCACCACTTTGTAGTAGTATTTAAGTTTTTGGATGGCAATATGAAGAAAGCTTTTGAAATATGAAAGAGATGGAAATAGTAATGAGATAGAGAGAGAATAAGTCAAGAAAGGTATTTAGATTTGAAACCGGGTAATCAATATTAGAGAATCCTACTGCCCTTCACAATGCTTCAACATAAAACATTATATGTTGAAGCCATGTGACTTGAACCAAGAATTCTCTTATCGAGGGGAGAAGTGACAGAATTCAACAATTTCCTGACGCATTACATAATATTAACAATTTCTGTCAATTCAGTTGTCAGTAAGTCATATGCAACAAGTTCGAAAGAATATTACTAAGGCCTTGCTCGTTTTGCCAGGTATATAAACAAGTACAATACAATGTACTTAGCAGCAGAACAAGAAATTCATTATAGTATAAGATAATAAATCAAAATGGTTTTTATTATTGAAAAATAATTTCAAATAATTCGAAAGCAACGCTATTTTTGTAGAAGTATTCCTATTCCTTATTCTGAGGTCAAAAAGGAATAATGTATCTGCTGTAAGTAACAGCCTTAATAATTTCATGTGTTGTCAGCTCTTGCAAATGTAGTAAAAAAATCAACCAATATTTTATATTATATGCTAGTACTCACGATTCATTAGGAACAATAAAAAAAAGCCTTTTTATTCTTCTTAAAATAAAATACTGTGAAAAATAAAATACGAGTTAAGCACAAAATAACTGCTAGGTCCTTCGTAACTGACAATATTTCACCAGTAAGTTTTCACTACCTCCCAAAAACAAAGATGGAAATATTTTTACTTATGATTTCTTATTTTACAAACAAAGTGAACTAAAAGCGATGTATTATTTTACTCAAGGCTCACTGAAATAAAGTAAGTACATCCTTAACTGCTCATTTTAAAATTCGTGAAATTTTTATGATTTATTTAAGCTTCTCTATACATTTGAGTTACCAAATCCCTTAACGCATATCTCTCTTCTACACTACAATTAAACAATGAGCATCTTATACTAAAAGGACACCGAACATATACAAATTCAATAAAAGAATTTCTCAAACGGCTCCTACAAATTACATTTTCCAATGCCTATAACTAGTTTCAGGGGATGAATCATGGTATGATAGTGAAACTACACCTAAAAAAATTAGTCAAAATGGGATTAAAGCTTTAAGAAGAATATCAGGGGTCAGATAGCAGGGCTGAATTAGAAATGATACTGTCAGGGAAATCACCAAAAATTGCTGATAATGAAAGGGAGATGCAAATGGCTTGGACACGTCCTATGCACAACCTTCGGAGCAACAGTGTCTGCTTGACTTTATTTAGCACCACAAGATGGAAAACTCTGATCTACTTGGATAAGAACTATGAGAAGGGTGCCTGGAAATAAAAGAGGTTTGTAAATGATAAAGCAAAGAAATTAGTGGAATTATTACAGGGGATTTTTATGTTGCATGCCACTGGAGGTGGTGATGATGAAGGTAAGACAATAACGATGTAGACGTGTGTGGGAGTGTATTTTTCTCAACAACAAGCTGTTAATCTTAATGGCTGGGCCTTCCAGTCCTGGAAAGTACAAGACAACAGTCACTGCCACAGTCATCCTTTACCTTTCAAGAAGTTTACCAAAAATATAACAGATTTCGTTTGATAAAGGTATAAAGGGATCAAGTATCATAAATGTTTAATACCTCTTTTTCTTTACTCTTAACATATGAGTCTGCTTTTCTTACGCTTAGGTGGGGTCACAAAACAATGATTCTATTTTGTTTCTCAAGACTTTAGTATATTTAGTGGACAAGTCTTTCGTATCCAAGTGAGAAAAGTTTGCTTCTTTGTTCTTTCTCGATAAAGTTTACTAATATCTGACGCTTAAGTAACAACTTTGACCAGAGGCACACCTGAATCTTTCTTAGCTAAAAGAGTGGTATCACGGTTGCCAGAAATAATGATCCAAATTGAGTGATCTGAACCATTACAATAAGGCACATGGTTTTCTGAGCATTAGATGCACAAGTTTGTAAAGGGTCTTTGCTAGCCTTCCTCAGCTGCTACATAGCAGCTCCAAAACTTGTGTTACTTTTCTGCTGCCTTAAGTATATCCTGTTGAAATTTGTACAGACGGCCAACAAAGAATTGGCGTAGTTTCTTAATTCATTGTTCGTTATGGAAATATTGCCATATGCAGGTGCCAGATTATTTACTTAACAATAAATAACATTTCCTTTCAAAGGTGCTATACTTGAAATAAATTACATTAGAACCGAGTAGACTTATTCAACGTATTAAAGATAATTATTATGCAAAGTAAGGAAAATATATACCGATGGGTCCACGATTTCTAATTTTATTTTCAACTCTAGCTTCGTGACAGCATACCGAAGATTTTGAAGTTGGCTTTGCTGCCGCTCGAGTCTTGACTCAACGTATCGTACTGCACTGGGGTGATGTCATTTCGTCTCCTACAGCCGATAAATAATACATCAAGGCGTTAACATTCTTTGAAAACGATGTTTAGTTAAACTAATGTTGTCCTTTGATCAATAAAATAATTTGCATGACACATTTAGTGGGCCTAAATTGGACTTCTGATTTTCCCACATGATTAGCCTAGGTCTATTTTCGGCAGCAGTATACTCTCTCGGATACGTAATATTAATCAATATTTAAATCGACAATATATATATATATATATATATATATATATATATATATATTTAAAAAATCACAGTAGATGCACGTGACTTCATAAATAAGCGAATACCCGTGGTATTCGCTTATATATTTATATATCTAATTAATCTATAATAATATATATCTATATTCTCTAATTATATAATTATACATAACTATATATTACATATATATAATCTATCTATATAATATTAAATTATATATATAGATATATATATATATATATATATATATATATATATATATATATATATTATACATATATATATATATATATATATAATATATATATATCTGCTGCTTTATTTGACTATTCCCGTTATTCTTGTTTTATTAGCCTAGTTCGCCTTTTTTCTTATCCTTTTCATAATTGCTTAACATAATTAACTCAGACCTAGCTATTCAAAGTCAAACGGCAATCATAAAAAAATCAAACAAATATAATTCAGTCTTATTTTTTATCGAATTCTTTGCATATCATCCTGTTTCATTTGGACACCTTGGAAAGCTGTGGGAGTCAAAACTGACGAATACATTAAGAAAGGCTTACTTTCCTTAAAGCTTTCTTAGGTTGATTTTTCTGTAGCTATTCATTTCTTCTAACTAGAAATTTATTCAAATAAGTTTCACATGTATAGCTACTAGACCTACTACCATAAGCATATTATAAGTAGCTGAAAGGATAAGAAATATGAAAGGTGACGTTCTCGTTTAAGTCTATTTCATATGTTTTTTTTTTCCAGAAAAACCTACTGCTTTAATCAAGGGTTGTAACACGGCTACAGGGTGTAACACGAGTGTATGCACATATTTTGTGGAATGAAAGATAAAGTTTCTTTGAACAGAAAATATTTTATAAACATGCTAAAATTTTAAGGCGTCCGTTGTCGGAGCGGGGAATTTTAAAATAACCGTTATCATTAGTGATGCTTTCACGAGATGGAGTTCGTAGTGAGAACTGAGAAGTCGGATCTAGTCGCCTGAGATGTAGAGGAGAGCGGAGCGGAGGTGGCGTATAGGAGTGATGGAAGGATTAGGCCGATGTTAATAAAGTATCTCCCAATAAAATATATTCTTTAGGTTTTGAAGAAAAAAATGCATGCATCATTGAAACCGTTTCCCTCCCTATCCGTGGTATTCACTGGCTACCGATAAAAAACAAAACAAAAAGAGTAAGCCTAACTGAATCTCTCATCCATCAAAGATAAGTTTGGTTATTCATTAGACTTATTCATTAGACAACTATCAAAGATTTCAAGAGTAGATTTTAAAATCTCTTCCTCTCCATCTAAAGTATTCATCAGACACCAGTCATAAGCGTAGAGCTAGTTATGATTCCTGGTTCAGCAATGTCGTGAAAAGTCACTAGAATTCAAAGTTCACAAATGAATGTTGCTCAGCAACATTTACACTACTGTATTGTCTTGCTCTCATGTGGTGCTTCGAGGTGTTCCACCTCTAGGCCCATGTTCTAAATTTTGCAGTTCTTTAAACAATTTTATTCATCTATGTATGATTCTCTCCGGTTTATTAAGCTTTCTTGATATCTCTCCAACAGGAACTTGCACCGAATGCAGTGCAATAATTCTCTCGCTCATCGAGGGATGTTTCTTAGACCGATAAATGACACATTGACATTAGATTCCCGTGCACATAACATCAAAAGCAATAGAGTGACGTCGCCTGGTTCACACTGTTAGGATATCGTTTTTTTTTCTTTTTTTTAAATTTGATAGCATTTTGTGAGATTCCAATGTTTTCTGTAAAATTTAACAAATGGAATAGTTCAACTACCTTCATCTTAATATTGAAATGATAATTTAAGGACTATGTTTATGCGATACTACTAGTGATAGGTGTCTCCTATCTATTTGGTATTGTATATCTATGGTTGTGATATGACGTTTTTTTATCACTTCGTTTCGTTCACGTCAATTTTGCTATATGGAAAATAGTTTTACACAATAACATAACATAATGTTCTAAAGATATCAGTGACTGATTTTAACGTCATTACACATGATTTCTTCCATCTTTGAAAAGAAAAATAGATAAATAAGGCATGAATCGTGCGTCAGGCAGGTGAACGAAAAGTTATGAAACTCTGCCACGAGTTTTTTGGCCGACAGTACAATATTTACTGTTGACAGTTGGGAGAATAAGCACCATAACAGCTTTTAGTAAACCGGATACTCAATATATGAATGCAGTAATCTGGTATCATCACTGCGAGTAGTGAACTCGCAGTGATGATACCACACTCAAAAGCACTTTTGGCAGTGAATGGGCCTCTGTCAAATATTTTCATTGAGCTGGATGGCATTATTTGTTCTCTAAAATTTCTTAACCGCTAATATCTCTTCCGGCCATCTTTCCTGGATCTTGCTTTTATTAAAATCATATAGATCTTGGTGTTTACTCGGTAATAATTTATTGGTAGATATAGCTGAATCATCTCCAGAGCAATCCAAATGCATACTCATATTCTTGCCAGGAATCATCAGTGGCCGGAGCCATCAGATGGAGAGGAGGGGGTCTCCCGTTACCACAGTGATCCATAAAATAAATAAAAAAAATCTTCTTGAGAATACTAATAAAGTACCATATATTATTCAGGAATTTTACATCCTCCATCATTAGCACAGTAAAAGTTGTCTTCCCCAAAAGTCTACTCCATAAACTTCTCATACGGGATATACAGGATTGTAT
>NC_087206.1:42366794-42416794 GCF_015104395.2 Macrobrachium nipponense
ACAGGATTGTATCAAAACAGGAGCCAAAAGATTAACCTCCCTTTCAGGCCTGAGACCATGTGAACATGAAATCATCCTTCCTTTATCTGTAATAATGGCCCTTTGGCTATAAGCCATGAGAGCTAAACCAAAGACTGGCTTCCCATAGATTTCTGCGAGCTAACTCTAAAGGACAGTTCTGCCAGAAAAGGTCCAAAACATTTTTTCTGTGGGTAACATTACCTACAACTCTCACAAATAGCTTCAAACGTAGACCCCTTCACAACCACAATCCCCTTTTGCTTTCACCTAAGCAGTGAAATTTGACAAAAATATAGAAATTTCTGTTAAATTGCTCCTAATATTACAGTAAAAAAAAGTTGATGCAGCATATTCAAAGTACAGCCATTAATATTAAATGCCATGCATAGGTCGTCAACGAAAGGATGACGGAAAGAAGAAAATTCAGAGGAGGAGGAATAATAATCAAAAAGATTTCTATGTTCAGTTGAACCCAATGCAAAGGTGGTACAAACAATAGTGCATTCAATCTCGGCAGTGGGTCCCCGAGCCCCCAACCTCAAGAAGTTGTGATCTAGGTGCCTTGAGGGAGAGGAAATTTCTTCTTTAATTATGTTGATAGTTAGCTCAAAACATACAACACTAAGGATAATTCCTGTCATTCTTTCCTGAATAAACGACAGAGAGGGCGTTTCTCACTTGTATTGGTATGAATCAGAGATAAAAATGAATTTAGAATTTAATCATGTTATCATGAACACCAATTTTATAAAGCTATTGGATTATGCCACATCACCAGGTGGTATTCAAGACCTTTCCAAGATCAAAGAAAACTCTGATGGTTTGTCATTGCTTACAGATACCTTGTTGAATTTGGTTACATTACCTAAGCAGTGGGTCTGGATCTGGTTATGTTTTTTAAAGAACACAATGGGAAGAAAGACTTCTTTGAAACCTGGAAGAATATGTTTTGAGACCGAGATACTTGAAAAATTATGGCTTATCTTCGACAACTTCTGAAGTATTGATGTTCTTAGTATCGTTAACTTTCTAAACTGTCAAAAGAGAAACACTTGCTGCTAAGCTTTCTCATTTTTCTCCAAACAGCTCATTGGAGTCTTAGATTTATTCGCATTACAGTAGTAAGGCCATGGCTCTTAAATTCTTCAAAATATTTGTCCTGCTTGGCAATGGTAGGTTTATTTGAGAGGGACCACTAATTCTTTACCTTTGGAGAACACGAGATGTTTTGTTCTACCACTAAATTGTGAGTCGGTGAGATCTTCCTTATTTTTTGGTACGAGTTCTTTTCAAAGATACTAAAAAACAGCTTTTATTTATGAGACGCTAAAACAAAAAAGCTTCAAAGTACGAGATGAACGCTTCAAAATCTCTGCCCAGAACAACACACGGTCTAATTGTATTCAAATCTGCCTCCTCAGTCTGACATTTAGGAATAAATTCAATAACGCGTACTAGAAAAGCATAACGTTAGGTCTATAGCAGGTAAGTGATTTTTATATGTAACTATAGAAGGTCACTGTTCCATCATTACATAAAGTCATTTTAATGTCAATATTATTTTTACGATATTCCCTTTTGAATCCAATATATCGCTACCTTAGAGAGGATTAAAAGTATTGAAATCTCCAGCTAATAGGAACGGAAAGTCATTTTAAACTATTAAATTCTGAATAAATTTCCACTGAAGCCACACATGTGAGAAAGATGGTCAACTGTGTCAAAAATATTTGAAGACAAAGCTTGAGGAGTAGTTTTCAAGTTTAAGACAGAAAGCTCCAAGGATCTAAGAAAGTTAACTGAATCACTAGCAAAGACACGGTTATTAATAATATGATCGAATGAAAATTGTATAATCCAGTCCACAACTAAAAGGATAATTGCCTAATGTGGTTCACTGTAAGTAAACAAGTTCTGGATCATGATCAAGAAGCATAACTTTGAACTGCTTTGCTTTAACTCTTCAACCATCTCAGTTCCACTGCCACGTCTGACGCGAACCTATAACGTGGACATTTTAAGGTTACATTAGCCAAAGCACGATAGGGGTAAAAATTCTGGTTTAACCTCATCATAGTATAAAAATTTTCTTGGGCACCTACTTGAACAGCAGGAAGAACTGGGTCTTTCAGGTTTTGATCATTTGAGACATTTGGATTTGTCGTAAAACTATATCTAGCAAGCATTGCAATAGAATTTGATATTTTAAAGGTTATAGCAAGCATTGCAATAGAATTTGATATTTTAAAAAGGTTATAGCCAAGCATTGCAATAGAATTTGATTATTTTAAAGGTTATAAGAACAAGCATTGCAATAGAATTTATATTTTTAAAGGTTATAGCAAGCATTGCAATAGAATTTGATATTTTAAAGGTTATAGCAAGCATTGCAATAGAATTTGATATTTTAAAGGTTATAGCAAGCATTGCAATAGAATTTGATATTTTAAAGGTTATAGCAAGCATTGCAATAGAATTTGATATTTTAAAGGTTATAGCAAGCATTGCAATAGAATTTGATATTTTAAAGGTTATAGGAGGTGAAACAGATTCTATATAGCTGGATAGGCCTTTACTCTTTATGGTATCTCCTGAGTTGGCAAAGGTATCTTATATGAGTAATCCCATTAGAGTATGTTCCTAATCCTTGTTCCTGTCGATTGGATCACGTAGTAATCCCAGCATGTTCAGGGTGGATTCAGTTGCAGCAATAGACCCTGGTTTAGCAACAAATTCAGCTGCAGCAGGACAAACAGGGTTAGAAGACAAGGTCCTTTAATTGGACTCACAGTTCGTTTCACTGTTTTCCAAAAAGTGTTTGTGGTGTAGACAAAAGATCTTTCTTTCCTTACATTCTGAGTGCCCTATGACGCTAGATCTGAAGTACTCGCACATTTGTATGCACACACAATGTATATGCGTATATATATATGTGTAACTATATATATTATATAAAATATACATTATATATTATATACATGTATACATATATATATATATATATATATATATATATATATATATATATATATACATATCATAGTAGTTCCCAAAGAAAAAAATAAATAAATGGTCCCTACCCCATACTTATTTTAAATGGTTGAATCGCGCATAAAAACAAGAAAAGTTCTACTTAGCAGCTTAATACACCAACACACACTTATCAGTAGGGCATCACACCCACTACACAAACTGCACCCCTTTCCTTTATATCTAACACACTTATCTAACTCATCTAATGCCCATACATCCAACTTTGCGTTCTGGACTAAGCTATCATACATTAATTTATCTTCTGCAAAACATCCACACACATTCAGAGCCTTATTGTTGAGTATTTTAGTTTCATTCTGTTATATACAATATGCGTATGTTAGTGCAAAATAAATATACCTTCTGTAGCAGAGACCATTCAATTTGCAATCGGTCCTTTCTGAACTTCTTAGGCAGGTTACTGATAAATCATACAAACAATTCCCTACCTTAGAAAAGGCTTCGAAAATCCTTCAAAGTGAAGAGCTGACCGGAGAGAAATAAAGTTCTTCATTCAATTCGTTTGATCTCCTCACTTCCCAGTTCTTTAACATTGGTGTTTATTCACGACAGATGGAATGTCACGTCAATATTTTCAAGCTAAACCTTTCCACCGAAGTTCATTCCTTTGCAATCTCCCTTTCCATTAGATTTGCCCAGTTTGTCTTCTGGTAAAATTTTTTTTATCTACTTGTTTAAGTGATACTTTAAATGTTCGATCATAAAGAAAGTAAAACGTAATATTTCCTTCCTTCTGACAATTTAATACAATCAATTCATTAATAAAAATACATATTTCAACTAATATTAAGAATCTCTCTTCATATTTAATTCAGACATACCATTTAGTATTTACCAATCAAATCCTATTTCAGGTACCTATAATCTTTAACGTCAAACATTTCTACCTAACTTTTCTCCTTAAGTTCTGGAAATATTAAAAAACAGAAAATGCTCTTAAAGGTCGCTAGCCATTCATCCATGATCCTTCCAAACTTAAATTACCCTGGTAGTCAAAACAACAAGCCAATGCAGTCCACAGTAATAGCAAGCTGTGCAGGTAATAAATGCATACTTTTGCACATTATATACATACATACATATATGTGTGTATTATATTATATATTATATATATTATATATATATATAGATATATATATATTATATATATATCTATATTATACAAGTACCAAAGAAAGTGTACTCATAAGACACAAACTAATAGGCAAGCCCACTTTCATATTTACATTGAATATTTAAAAATTATTAATTTAAGTCCATTGACAAAATACACCTTTAGCCAACCTAAGTGACGAAAAATCTAGGTTCCAGCAAAGCTAGTACCTTTCATGATTTCCTTTACAAATCCGCCGTTTTTTAAAACAAACTTTTAGTCATTCAAGCGGAGCATGAATGAAATGAAATATACATTTTTCCCCATACGCTCTTATGTTACCCACTCAAGCACTGACAAGACCCAACGTTGCTCAACTTCAGTGTAAGAACGATTAGCGGCATAGCAATGTTGTTACTAATCCTGAAATAAACACATACGGACACACACACATCATATACACATAGACATAATATAGCTATATACTATAATATATCTATATATATATATATTATATATATATATATATGAGCATAAAGCTTAACTATTTTCAGTAATAGAATTTAAATCTTAACTTCGGGTTTTCTTAAATTATAATACTTTTTGTTGCTATGTTAGACTTTTCATACAACACAAGCCACATATATTCACTAGTGTTTTTACATGAATATTTGTTTTGATGCACGCGTCGATGATACTTTATATACAAAATCTGTACGTGAAATCAAGGTAAAACACACAGCAAGTGTTCTGTTGATTTCACGTACAGATTTTGTATATAAAGTATCATCGACGCGTGCATCAAAACAAATATTCATGTAAAATCACTAGTGAATATATGTGGCTTGTGTTGTATGAAAAGTCTAACACCGCAACAAAAAGTATTATGATTTAAGAAAACCTGAAGTGAAGATTTAAATTCTATTACTGGAAAGAGTTAAGTGCAGTTGCAGTCATAAATCTCCAATCGTTACCTCGTTTCCCAGGGACTAAACCGAACCATTATTCACAAAAAAAAAAAGCTTTCTGTAATCATTAAACTTTATTAATGTGATACAAACCATGAGGTGCTCAGAAAAGTTACGTAGGCAGAGAAAAAAAATTCACAAACCAAAAATCAGTGAACAGAATGAAACCCGGTGACAAGATTTTTTATGAATAGAAATAGTCTGCTCAATTCAGAGGCCTAGACAACAAATTTCAGCGACAGGAATTTTCAGAAACTGGTACTTTTTGTCTTATGATAATGGGGATGGATATTATCAGGGGTTACCCTCCTTAAATATCAACTCCGCCACGTAAATATGTCAAATAAAAACTACTGTGAATATAATTAGTGCTCTGCATCACGTTAATCTATATTTAATGATAGCCTGGCTTTTCATCGCATATAAAGCTTTTACGTCAACGAACTCGTGATTAAAACACTTAGCTACATGAATTTCGAATTAATAAAACAATATAAAACTTACATCCTCGTCATCTGACTGGAAACTGATCGCGCTAACCCCTTACTCCATGAGCAAAACACAAGTTAATTCAACATTAATTTTCAAGAAAACTTTTCAATGCGAACTTCGGATCAAACACGGCAATGTAGCCAGAGACCGTAAGATGAGAAACACAACACCTCTGACTACGGCTGCAGCTGCAGCAACACTGACCAGGACCAGGCAGGCCCTTAGATTCCAGCCATGACAAAATTGGCTCCGCCCATTTCACCGGCGCTTTGCATAGGTAATTGAACTTTATATGAAAAAGGGAAAAAGTGCCGTTCCCAGTAACTTTGTGGGAAATCATAATTAAATTCCATTTAGGTGTTCAACATTTTTGAGTCCCTATATTCCATCAATTTTCTTTTTAATATTCGTGAATCCTTGCCTAATAGGAACAACCGAGACTCGGTAGAATTTTTTACTCGAGTTTCTAAGAATATACGAATACTGCCAGATCCTACATCATGTTGCTGCGGCTTCTAACTAAAGGTCAATTAAAATATTACCATTTATTTCCTTTACTATTACTAGTAGTAGTAGTAATACGTTATTTACTTTAAATAAATATCACGTTCGTACTTTTTAAAAAAAGAGAGTCATGTAAATGGATTATAATTTTTTCGAGACTAGCCATCCTATAGCATATGTATATGACGGGACTGGATGAAATGGAAGAGCATTTTAAAAAAATCATGATATTCAGTATTCATAAAGAAGCTACAAGTCAGTTACTTTTACTTATATTTCAGATTTAATACTTTCTTTACCTGCCGTATATTCCAAAATTAATTATTGTATAAACATAAATTAGTGATTAGTGCTAAAGCAATAAAAGTCATCGACGTCAAAATAAAACACGGAGACGACCGGTTCCATATCTATCTTGTTTAAAATTTTCATTCATAAATACCAACAAACAATCACAAAAGTCCTCGTAATAGCTAAAGGTTTCGTCACGTGCGAACTAATTTTACAAACTCATAAAACTACAAAGGCAATACTATTAAAACACTGTAATATTAATAAGTATCATAAACGTTTGAAAGAAAAAGCGCTTTTTTTAAAAAATTAAAAGCACCAATTGTAATAAACATAACTTCCTCGTGAAATTCATCTCCCTTCATAAAATAAAAAAATACCACTATTAATCATAACTCCCTCTCTAAGTTTAATGAAAAAACGTACTACCCTGTGCGTCTTCAGAATCGGAGGGAAAGCGTCCTCTCAAGTCCGCAAGACTTAACCACCCGACCACCCAAGTTCTTTACTTTCCAGGCGACCGTGCTACAGTCAAAAAGAGGCAAATGTTCACCATATACTGGAAATACAATGGTAATTTGTGTGTGAGCAACATGTAAGCAAGCAGAGAGATGTTTCCCATATTCTTAGAGTATAATTATAGCTCCACGGAAAAGACGATTTTGTCACCGTCAGCATTTTCTATTCGCTACCAACTCGAAATTCCCTGTGCAGCAGTGGTATTGTTCAATACGTTCTGTGCGCAAAGACACACTTTATCAGCCACTGAATCAGCCTTTTCAATATGAGAAAACATTATCATGTGTACTCATACCAAAGCTCAAGTCAACAACCTGGCTGTTGTGTTTAGCAAAAATATGGATTCTATAATCTCTAAAATTTATATCTGCTTGAAATTAAGAACAATGATCTGAGTGCATTAATGAAATCACTCTAGATAATACTACATGATGGTTAAAAGCCGCACTGAGCACCATTAAAATACAATTATTAGCTACAGTTAATAGTAAAAATTTATCCGTAGCTAGGTAAGGAACTATTGAGTTCTACATTAGTAAAGACTGTCATCTATATAAATAGCAGCAGTACATTCATGTTGTGAAACAACTATGCACTGATGATAATAAAGCATTAGCAGTATCATAAATTTAGATAAGATATCCTTTCTTACCGCAGATGGAAGAAGTAGCTGTTTCAATTGCTAGGTTCTTTCTAACCAAATAAAAATATTAGCAAACGACAACACTGGATATTTCCAAAGAAGAACAATTAAATATTTACATAGCAATTCTCAACATAGGAGTCTCTTTTCTATTGGAGCCCGCACTTAAAAAGAAAATGGTTATGGCGTTCTAGGTTGGTCTAATCCTGAGGATATTTAAAGAATAGTAGTCCCTGGAACATTATCGAGCCCCAAACCCCAAAGGTGCACAAATAATATGAGTAATCTCACCTACATGGACAATATATTATCACGTAGACAACATCTGAAGTTCAAATTTAAATTACTACAGTATGAATTAAATTTAATATTCTTAGTCAATGAGAAGAGACAGGTGCAAATGCTTCCCATATAAATTAATTTCGTTATAATAACCTTTAATAATTCACAACAACGGGAAGCAATCTACCTCACAGATGATATGAGATAAAACCAGAAAACTTTCCAAAGATTTCAAGCATTTGACTACAATGCCAAATGTTAATAAATTCTCTGCTTATTTCCATCCAGGAAACATGAAATATAAAAAAAGTTGTTTGGTGTTGCAACAACATATGTTACTGAGTCCAAAACACAAATCAATAAATCATTTCAAATATAAAAATACTCAAAATATTTCATAATAAAAAAGTATATAAAAAAAGTCAAGCTCCTCTATAAACTGAAACATACCACTAAAGATAGATTTTTCTTCTTCTCTGAGCGCATGAGAGGAGGCAACTCCCACTGCCATCCCAGCACCGAGAGGAGAGCTTTCTCCCATTCCCTACACTGGCACACTCAATGGCGAGTTTTGTAATGCCTAGGAAACCAAAACAGTTCTAGCACGATAGCTGGGTAGCCAGCCGACTCTGGGTAGTTCCAAAATTCCAAGGCATATCATTTTACACCCATACGAGAGATGACTTGGTAATTTCCAAGTTAATTGAACACTAGCCTCATTGAAATGGAAGCTGAGGAGCCGTGACGTGAGGCTTGGGAGGAATTTTGTCAGTACACCATCATCTACTCAATAGTTAAAACTGAAAAGGCCCTAATGGGCTTCCAAATTCCTGTGCTATGAGTGGTGTTTATTATATGGTGTTCATTATATACATTAATATATGACATTTACAATTAATATTTTCTTGCTTCTGCAGCATATCTAATCACTGCTTATTAGATTCCCTCTGTCCTAGGAACGGTTTCCATAATATTCTTTTGGGCAAGAAATGCTGAAATTGCCCATCACTTTCCGGTCGAGGGACCAGAAACCTGGATACCTCAGGAGCGAGTATTTTCAGTTCCTCCCATTCAGTCCTCAGTTTTGAAGGTTCTATCGAACCACAGAAAAGAATCTGTGAGGGTTTAAACCCCTCTCATACACTTTTTCTCATGATCATGAATTTTTATTTTTCTGGCTATTTTGCTGCGATTGTCAATTTACCATTAATTTTTTACAATTTAGCATTTTCATCATCAGTTGATTAAACAACCCTCCCGGGTGAAAAATTCCCAGCTGATGTTCTTCTCCTCCCATCAAAACAGAGTTAGCTTCAGTCCAAGATGGACCAGTTCATGAACAGGATTACTCGTCTGCTTGACATGTCAGACCAACAACTGCAAGCTCTACCTCTGAAAATATACAAGCTTCCAACATAAGTTGGTGCTGAAGGCAAATGTACCAGCAGACATGTTATCACTGAACCAGCATCTAACAGTCCAGCTTCTAAAGTGACGGCTGCACCTACAACCATTGGTTTGATTGACTGAGATTAAGGCTTTTAATTCCTAGTTGTTCTATTAGTGTTGTTCAGAGACTGAATTTATAATTTTCTTAAAACTATATATTTTGTTTAAAATCTTGGCCTTTTGTAGACAGCCCACAAGGCTGACTACATCTACATTGTCATTTAAAATTCCTATAATATCCTTACCATCCAAATAGTAATTCCTTCTTATATGGCCATATCTGGAGCAGGAAACCAAACGTTCAATAAATGGACTGCCACCGAGGGCATATCATGTTTACATCCAAGAAGCATCAGATTAACTACAAACCTTCTATTAGGGTTGGTGCCACATCTTCAAGAGGTCAATTCCTCCTTAAATTTTCAAGCTTTCATTTTGGTGGATGGGAGGGATTTTGACTGCTTTTGCCATTTACAAATATAAGCTATAATGACCCTTGGCATATCACAGTGCGGAACTTTTTTCATCAGATATTTGCATCTTACGGCATCCTTAGCCTCCCTATTATCTAATTTCCTTGTAAGAACAGGAATCCAACAAACTTAAAAGCATTTATGCTTATCAGAGGTGCAAGAGCCACTCTAATAGGTCCAGGAATCCCCTTCGCTCACTACTGCACAACCAACTACCTTTTGTGATTTTGATCCACCAGAGCAAATTTTACTTTCCTTTTCATGAATAATAAGATGTAAATAAAAGCTTATTTTTCATCGCTCATTCCAAATATACTTTATATTGCTTCTTCCAGGTAGTCTTATTCTATTTGTATTTTTTCTGTATATTCATGCTTAAGAGAAAACTTATATTATCCTCTGGCTCTTTGATTTGGGAATGGTTATAAGATTCTGTTCCAAGTAAAGTATCAATAAAGATACTTAAACTGGCAATCTAGATAAAATAGTATATATTTTAAATTCCACTGTTACCTTATTAATTGTTATTTTCACGTCTGCTTTTCATAAAAACTAGTTACTAAAACATTAACTTCCTTAGCATAGAGTAAAATATCTTCATTTAGAGTGAATAGGGATTGTTTCATTAGATCTATGTCTATAAAACCGAATGTCAACTGTTTTTGACATAGAGAATGAAAACCTGTGTTCATTCTACATTTGTTTGCTAAATTAATAGTCCTTTGTACATACAAAAAAGTAGATAATACATTATATATCGTGATTAATATACGTAATACTAAATCAACAACTTGAGAGCATCTTACTAGTGGAAGTACATTTTCCAGAACACTACTTCCTACTCTTAAAATTTTCGAGCTCTTTGGTGGCATTCCGGTTTTCCAAGTTTTACTGATACTTTCAATATGAAATTATTTTATTTTTCCGTGGTTATTTGCTTTGTTGGTTTTCAAATGGCTAAAGCATGCGAGCTTATAGAACTAAGGTTTCTATTTTGTTTAACTGTTAGATAAATGGATTTTACTGCTTTTGATAGTTTGTTTTCTGTACTTACAGGATTACCATGTGAATCCAAACTGATGTGTTCTGCTAGTAATCTGCACTCTGCAGCGTCTTCATTTTGTGTTCCTGACAGCTCCTTTTACTAGATCTATGACTTTTATCATGATACAATTTGCAATTTTTGTACACAGACCATGTTCCAGCAATGAATAATTATCAAACTGTTTTCCAGGGTACTGGCCACGTGCATGCCCGACAGCAGACAAACAACTAGATGCACTTTCTCTGTAATTCACCTGACGAGAGGAACATGTGCTTGAAGAAAGCACAACTCCTCTCATATGCATTTTATGAATATTCCTCTATAACCATTATTGTCACATACCATAGCAGCAAAACGACCTCATCTCCTGGCACCCAGTGGGTGGACCCACCCTTCCTCGACAACAAAGGCTTCACGAAGTTCAGAAGAGGTAGAAAGCCTTGCTGAACACAAGGTGGTTATTAAGTAGGGTGGCTGCATCTAGAGCGAAGGAAATTGACTAGCCGGCATCTCTTGCCTGCCTAGGACACACCCGCTTTACAATAAGGTTGTGTGTTGACGGCAAGCTTGTTGTAATTGTAATTATTTCTATTTAATATTAATTTTAGCTGTGATTGTAATTTGATAATACGATTGGTAATTATAACTGTAACTCTAATTGAAATGAAGCACAAAGTAATTACTCCAAGCCTGACTGATGTCATACTACAGATATGTCACCTGCAGGAATATTTCTTGGACAGCAATGAAAATGTACAAACTTCCCTATGTTTTTCCGAATTATGTGGTACAAGACATCATAATTTAGCTATGTTAAAATATCAACAAAGTTAAAAAGACTGCCTTTCCGCTTTGGCTACTGAAAGACGAAGAGCGTGGTATAAATAGGGAGGAGCTTAATAACGACACTCATAGCTAGCCACTCAGGACAAAGAAGTTTTCAATTACGGTTTGTTTTTTCATAGTTTTTTTTTTTTAATTTTAATCATTGTCAGTATCAGTGTGAAACATAAAATCTAAACTTTCCTTTAAGATTACGAAGCATTTTTATTATGGCGAAACTTGAAAAACAAACTGTAAAAATCATAATTTGGTTTGTGTTACCACAGTACTCTATGGGGGTGATGCTACCTCTTTCTCTAGATACCTTGACTGAACACTATTGACGTCCCCGACCCCTCAACAAGGAATTCCCAGCACTCCTTAAGTTTAGAGCAGTGACAGTGCAAGGCCAGACATCTTGCACAGCTGTGTTGGCACTTAAAAAGAAATACCCTGGAGCTAAACTCCAAGCCATGCCAAACCTGAAAGGGGAATTCACCATTTTCCCTAAAGATAAACACTCTGCCGAGCTGCTGAAGAATGATCCCTCTTGCTAGACCCTGCTGAAAAAATTAAGAAGGGTATGAGTTGTAAAGTCCCAAAGTATATCACCATGGAACGAATTTGAGAAGTGCAAAACATCGTGAGTGCGATAAGATAAAAAGCAAAGGCTGGAGAGGAAACTTTGAGGATTGAAGCCACCATCACAAGAGTGAGTGCTCGGCCATGGTCACCATGTCTGTGGAATATGCAGCCAGGTTCACCACTGAAGCCCTATGCCCAAACTGTAAACACCACCACCATGCATGGTTCAAGGGATGTCCTGCAAGATTCGAGAGGATTTGGCCGCATGAACGTCAGCCATCGCCGCCAAGAAGACCTCCAATCAACCCCAGATTCGACCCTAGGACGAATCTGCCTCCTGCACCTCAAACTACTCAACCTTCCCTTTCCCAACCTCCTCCCTGGCACTACATTCCTAACCCCTCACCCCCTCCTTATTGCCACATTCCTGCTTCCCAACCTCCTCCAACCCCTAAAAACACCCCTCCGACCCCTAAGGTCACCCCTCTGACTCCTAAGCAAACTCCTCCAACCCCTATGAATATTTCCCAACCACTAAGATCATTCCCCCAAAGCAGGAACACAGACAAACACGCCAGCCCATATGGAAGAAGAAACTCAAACAAGTCAACTGACTGCAGTATTTCTAAATGAACAAAGAGCGACCAAACTAGAAGTCACTGAAAGATATCAATCAAAGGTCCTCCTCACCGTCGAAGAGCTTAAACGACTCCTAGACACAATAATTAATGAAGCTAAAAAATGCTTTTCAAAAACGCTGGCAGAAGAACTCTGCAGTGACGCCATGAAATTCGAGATAGTCCTTCCAGACTACCTCATCGAAAAGGAGTATCGTTTTCTCCACAGGAATTAGCTGCTAACCACTTGGTTGACAATTATCTTCGTTTTCTACTACTAAACCACCTTCTTTTCTCCTCCGTTTTCGACAGCCTCGCGTCTAACGACCGAAATTTTTCAACTGACACTCTAGCTACTACTACTTAAGCTATCACTAACTTGTTTTGCCGTTTCTAAAACTTATATAATTTAGTTTTTCCTTCACCGTTCTCTACCACTAACAATGATGCTTTTTTTCTCCCCTCAAGTAATGGAAAATGGTATTTACACTCGATAGAATTTTGTTTTTTTCCGTTTTGCTCAGACACTAATCATTTCGATTTTCCTTACTGGCTATCTCTGACTCGCCAATACTTGCTGCTATCGTTCTTTTTCTACTAATGATGGGTGCCTTAGGGCTTAAAGGGGTTGTAACCTTGCCTTTTAAGCTTTCATTTCACTTTTTTTTTCATGCATAGCATTTCACTGACATAATCATATGAACACAATAAAGGCTCATCTCATATCCTAAAAATCTCACCTTTTCACCTGCAAAAATATTCAAAATTACCTACGAGCTGCTCTATGAGCAAGAGCCAGTGCTGGTATAAGGCCAGCTTAATTTCAACAACAACATGTACATAATAAATCAGTATTAAACTAGTCAGCAGGCACTCAGCACCACGCTCAGTACCTTCCTTACAGTTGCAAAATTTAAAACAGATATAACTCTGTAGAGGTTTAAGCTTGCACTGATGACCAAAAGTCTTTATTTTTCAATGTGCATGTTCAAAGGGACGTCTAGATCTTTTATAGTTGCGGTCATCGTTGTATTTTATTCATCTTCCATACACTTTCCCAATGTTTATACTAGAACTTCTTCTTTAATGAAATCGTAAAGATATTATCGAACATAATCCCTCTACCATTACTAAAACTTCTGTGAACCTGTTGTTTGAGATTAAGCTGGCCTTATGCCAGCACAGGTTCTTGCTCATGGGAAGAGTGAACCTTCATCCCTAATAACATGTTATCTTCATTTATTTTCACGTTACTGAGTAAGTAAGTCCGAGTCTTGGATAAGAGCAGCGTTTTCAACAATCATGTGATGTCTCTTGACTGGATACTTCCCGCCTTCTTTGGCAGATACCTGCAGAATTTAAGTTACAATTTTTTGGTTTGGTTTTTTGCAACTATCCACAAGAGTGGCTTCAGGATCTTTGCAATGGGAGGTTCTATTTTCATTATTCTCTGTACCCCAGTCAGCTTGCTTGCATTATTATATTTATTACTCAGAAGATGAACCCTACTCATATGAAACAAGCCCACAAGGGCTATCGACTTGAAATACAAGCGTCCAAAGAATATGGTGTATGTTAGGAAGAAGTAAAAAAGTTAATCCACTCATTAAATAAAATAAAACAAATCAATAAATTAACATTCTACGAATCCTGTCACAGAGAGCACTTTTAGCTTTTCAGTGCTACCTATTTCTACATTATTCCAGCTGAAATGCCACAAAAGCTTCATGTTCGTCGAAGAATATTCACGCATTCCATTTAGTACCAACTTTATGGAAATTCAATCTAATTTCCTTTACTGTTCCAAATTTTCCAATGTTTAAAATAATGAATTATAATCTGTATGAACTGAATGCTCAATATCATGTAAAATATTCAAATTATTTGCATTACTTATTTTTACCACAACACTTTTATGCCCAGAGTCAAACATTCCATTTTTCCCTTTTTCACCATCAGAAAAAAAGGATGGAACGTGTAAATGGTAGAGGCAAATAGGGTCAGCAAATGGCAGAAGCAAATAAGGTCATCAACTGGCTGTGACTACAGTGGAAAAAAAAGCTAGACAACATTGAATGGTCAGGACTATATGCAGGACAGATGTCTCCATAAACACGACATAAGAGAAGAAAACCTGTACAGAAAATACTGAAATAGCCTGATGCAGTACTCAGACTATGAAAGAGTTAACCCAATAATATATATCCAATGACCATCAAGCCTTTCGAGAACTTGCTGCCAGATGTGTTCCACTAACGTGGCCAGCTTGCAGTACAAAGCGGTAATTACAGCATGCCAAATCTTCCTTAATGAAAAAAAGTGAAAGTTGAAAGGAATACAAAAGGATAAGTAATTAAGATTAGAGATAGATGTGTCCACTATAAGGTAGGGTAGTAGATCTCCTATTGGCTAACCCACATCAACAGAGGTCCAAAGTTGGGTAAAATAATGTGCAATAAAGCTACTATGTACAGTATATTGGATAAAAAAATGTCTCAAGTCATTCAAAAGAACACATGAGATACTATTTTCTGAGCATATCAGGAAGAAACCATTTGCCATAAGGAAAATATTAGGCTCATCAGATGAAACTGTTGTGAACCAACATATGCAGAAATATATGTCCCCACCATGTATCTAAGTGGATGTTCACATCTGCTGTAACAAGTACTTTATATTTTGATACCAGTACCTCATCTCTGAAGCCTCTTCTGTGAGATCAAGTTCATTGTTACAACCATCAAGGACACCACGAACAAGATCATGGGAAAACACTGGTTTTAATAGCTGAACAGGCACTTAATGCACTGATTGTTCAAATCTCGTGGCACCAGCCAGATGAATACGGAGATTGAAGGTTTGTGATCATACTTGGCAGAAAACGTATTGAAATGACAGTACCGTAATTCATTGGTCAATACTAGATAGTAATGGATGGAAGACTACCCATGTTGCAGCTGATGTAGATTCTTCTGCCTATCCCAGCAGGGAATATTTGCGGCCAGTGTGTCAACCTTCAACCACAACTTTATTATCATCCCAAATGGTATGGAATAGAACAAAATTTAGGCTAAAGGCCAATTGCCAGGATCTATGGAATCATTACAAGTTGAAAGGGAAACTGAGAGTAAAAGTTTTAAAGGTGTAACAGTGTAAAAACCTTAGTTACATTATGAAAAATTGTTAGGAGGGTGGAAGGGGAGATGAACGAAAGAGAATACGAATTTAAGTACAGTAAAAGGAAAGAAAAGAGCTGCAGCTAAGAGCCAAAGGCACACCATGAGAGGTGTACTGGCGGCCTTATCATGTATCGGGTTTTGATGTTGTGTGCTTTGGAATATGAAAAATATTGAAAAGATGGGTCCAGCAACAAGCACCATAGATAACATACCATTGCCAGATCCAAGTCTTTAACAATGATACCTTAGACTCAAACATAAATGGCTGGAAAAAGTTCATACATAGTACCATTTATGAAATTGATTAATCCAATATAATATGATCAACCACCACGCAAGCCAGCAAAGAATTTTATATTTTGATACCAGTAACTCATTTCTGAAGCCTCTTCTGTGAGATAAAGTTCCTAATGTTACCACCAATAAGTATGTACATCATGAACAAAATCTGGGATTTGTACCCGTATCGGGTTCTGACACTGTGTCAGAATATGAAAGATATTGTAGCACACTTGTTATAAGAGCTAGAACTCCATAAACAAATGTTATGGGGGTCAAAGGCCCCATTTAATTAAAAGAGAGAGCACTCCTATCTGATTGCGTGACCTACCTTCGTTTGTTCCCATGCCTGCCATCCCTGTAGCTGGCTGAAAATCAATCATTAAATCTTAGGCGAATTCAAACTCTCGTTATACAAAAATATAATCTTTGTTTCCCCTAAATACCTAACATGAAAATGAAATACAATGAATTAAAGAAATCCCTAAAAAATCATTAAAACACCACCATTACTCTTCTACGTAATCATATTGGATAGAACTATCCCCACTTATACTCTCTGTCAAATAACTCCATGAGTCTTTATCAATAAACGTTATATAAAAGTCTAGAAAATTCACTTTTAGGTAGCAACAACCAAATCCATCTTAAAAGGAAACCATAATTATCAAACTCTGAAATGCATCAATAAGTGCAGTGGATAAATGTCCTATAAATCTTTTCTAAGAGTTACTCTCTGCTTCCCCTAAAGTTTTAAAGTTTTCCTAAATCTTCTTCTGTCTTACTTTACCTTATCTCCATGGATCTCCAAGCACCTCCTGGCCTGGTTTCACACTCAAAGTTTGTGTATAATTCCCCATTAATCACCACACTAGGGATTTTATTTCATTCATATGCTCTAACAGACATATGGACTTACATCTACTAATGGACATAAGATCTTACGCACGTACGCTAGTTTCTTCTCTATTCCGATGTACGTGCATTTTCCATTTCCCACGTACACGTCTTATCTAGCGCACACATTGGTGACCTCATGTAGCCTTTTCTTCTGACGTCATGATCACTTGATCTTTCCACAATCCAGGTCATTTGCCTGCCCTGTGTGACTGACAAGGGAATTCGCTGCTTTGCACATGTCTCAAACACCAAACACTTGAGGTTGAACTATTTTCACGTCGCCACTTGACGCTACCTTATTTAATTTATACATGTATCCAGTACCCTGTACACATACATTGTGCAGTGAAAACAGCAGCGTTTTTGTTAAGTTAGTTTTGCATTACCGGAATTTAGGAATGCCATTAATCTCTCTCAATGTGAATGTGCATTTTTGCAAAGGCCTGAAATGGTAGATTTACTGTAACATGTGCAATTTTGTGCAGTGTGATATAGCGCACCCTTTATGTATTTGTGTTATTGCCCTCATTTTGATTTTGAGCCAATCCTAAGCAATCCTACTGAGTGGTAGCAGTTAAACCTTCCCTCATTAATTCCTCTAGGCAAGTGACAGCAAGCTACCAACCAACTGTCTGTGTGCCTCTATCAGTCTCACTCTGCACACAAACACACAAGTTGCTGCTTTTACAAATAAAACGGATTTGTTTTGAAGAGAATAGTTTTACTTAATGCTTCCTACTGCACACTAAATGTACACCAAATGCAATGATGGAGCCAGAAGACTTGGTAAACCAAATATGCACGTAGTACATCAGAGGAGCCTACAGGACTGTGGGTCCCTACCAGTCAGGCAACCAGTGTAGATTTTCTCACCCTCAAAGGTACTAAATATACACCAAATGTAATGATGGACCCAGAAGACTTGGTACACCGAACATGCACATGTAGTACATCAGATGAGCCTACAGGACTATGGGTCCCTACCAGTTGGGCTACGAGTGTAAATTTTCTCACCTTCAAAGTTACTAAATGTACACCAAACATAATGATAGAGCCAGAGGACTTGGTACACTGAACATGCACATACAGGCTACCATGTAGATTTTCTCACCCTCAAAGGTACTAAATGTACACCAAACATAATGATGGAGCCAGAAGACTTGATAAGCGGAACATGCACATGTAGTCCATCAGAGGAGCCTACAACACTGTGGGTCCCAACCAGTCAGGCTACCAGAGTAGAAAACAGCAGATCAAATGCTGCACTCACCTTAAGGCTGATGCAATAAACCAAATGTCAAGAGAATGGCGACATCAGTGGAATGATTACTAACACATGATAATATGAAAGACACCCCCCCCCCCATCTTCTTAAGACTTTTGGTGTTATGTCGCATTCAAGACCAATAAAAACAATGAAACATGTATTTATAACGAATTTTCCTGATAATACTAAAGAATGTGTACATAAAATTCCACTTCTTGTGACATATTATATTTTATGTATGTCAAACAGGTAAAAACCTCATCATACCAGCAGCACTGTCTAGCAACTTTGTTTGTGAAGAGTTCGGCCTACAATGGTTAAGCTCCAAAATACTCCCAACTTCACACAATGTTCCTCTTCCTAGATCCTGTACGACAACTTCTTAGGCCATGCACCCCTGCCCACCCTCAATCATTCTTACGAGTGGCAGGCCAAGACCGAGGACTGTGACCGAGGCCCAACATCTCACTGATGGGATAAGGTTGGATATAGGTATGGAATAGGTATGGGATGTGGGAGGTTCGTCTTTCCTTAATGCCACCCTCTAATATTAACCCATTCCCCACTTCCCCTGTAATCCTTTGCTTAGAAAAAAAAGTATTCCTCAAGCGATATCCCTGGTAACCCAGTGTCATTCTCAATGGCTCTCAGAAAAGGAATCCACTCTTGAGAGCACTACAAGGGCGGGGGGTAGATACTGGTATATGAAAGATATTGTGCCACATTTGTTATATTGAGAAGACATTGCATGCTTCAGTTATTATTCATTGCACTGAATATTTCTCAGGTTCATACACCATTAATATACCTTTCTCAATAATACTGTAATAACAATATTAATAAGTTTATGTACAACGGACAACGGATGCCTCCTTTGATGGATACGTCATGGTAATAATGATATTTCCCCATTTTGGCAATAATGCTTCACCTGGGACAATCATTTGTGCAGTTAGCCAGAGATCAGCCCAACGGTTACATTTGTGACCTTTGCTCTGTATCACTACACAAAATTGCACTGTAAGAACCTACTTTATATTGGTGTTTGCTTTCACCCACCTTCAGTGTCAAACTACAAAATGGAAGACTGTCCTTTAATTGATTTCAAAAGCAGCTGGGAATTCTCAAAATGTGGTTGCAGACACAATGTAATGGGGGAAGGTGGCCAGCGTAAATGATGAACTACGCTATACTCCATTCTACAGCTACTGCTCTTTGATCTAGTTATATAAGTAATGGGTTAATACCATACTATACATGTATCTTTACATCAAATTCAATATCACCACAGAAAAAAAAAACACACAAATTATCACCATATAATCAACCTATGCAGACATAACTACTACGCACCTTGGATGTCATTTGCTGTATTAAAAGGTCATCTTGCTCCCAACTGGATAAGGGCTGGTACTTTTATTCCCAACTTAATACAAAATAAATATTTCACCAACATTCTATTATCAATTGAACGATTGCATATTATCTGCTCTACAACCCCTATTAAAACCAAATACAATGAAGTACAACATTTTTAAAAATCAGCAAAGAAAAAGGATAAGAACGATCCTTACAGGCTTTTAGAAAGATGTTTTCTCTCTTCAACAAAAGGAAAATTCTATACATTAAAAAAAATAATAATAATTACGCGCAGGAACAAGATAATTTCACTCTTGGTCAGCCATAAATATAACAAAAAACAATCAAGTGTTTGATACTCAGATTTAACCAACACTGGAAATTCGAATTTAATAAGCTTTTCCCTTTTCATCTTTCCTAACATCATATGGATTACATTTCTTCATTCACTAACACCAACCCTTGGGATACAATGAGCCAGTTACACTTACTTGGATATAAATGTGTGTTTTTTAAAAGGAATAAACTTGGGAATCTTTGATATTCAAATTACTGGACAACATAGTGCACATTACCTGCAAAAAAAATAAATAAATAAATAAAGAGGAGCTCTGAAAATATTTTATTAAAATGTATGCACTGAACAATATGATATATATGTAATAACTAAATTAAGTTTTAGATATAATATTAGAAGGAACCCATAAAAACGCCAAAATATAGTAAGTACTATATTTCAGAGACTGCTGTCTCTCTCTTCGGGTAGGTATGTGTTTATATATAATATAATATATATATATATATATATATATATATATATATATAATAGTATAGATATATTATATCTATATAATATATATATATAATATATATATATATATATATATATATATATATTATATATATATATATATATATATATATATATATATATATATAATATATATAATATATATATATAGTATAAATATATATATATATATATATATATATATATATATATATAACATATATATATATATATATATATATATATATATATATATATATATATATATATATATATATATATATATATATATATATATATATATATATATATATATATATATATATATATATATATATAATTTTTTTTTTTTTTTTACCAGATACGTAAGTACTTTTGTTGAAAACAATTATCTTAATTTCCTAATTTCTTCACATTTTGGAAACGCCTGTTACTAATCCTATATCCTAATGAAGGAGGATATGAATAAATTGTGACGTCCGGCCAAAATTCGAACTTGTATCTGGCAAGTCTGGTAGTTTTATTTTGACTAAAACTAAAACGTGGAAATAGTTTGCCCAGTACAATTGTGGAATCTTCTGATCCGAGGATGTTTAAACGACGAACAAATTCATTCCTGCTCTGTGATATTGTCTCCTGAATGCGGTTCTATCAGTTTTACTTTCTATTCCTCCATATTCATATTTATCGCCTTTCTATAATAACTAGACACACTCACCCTCTCTGCAGGCCGATTTCCTTTTGGAGCCCTCGTGGGTTTATAGTCTGTTGACTCAGTCCATAATGGTTTTCAACAGAAGATTGAAGGAAATGAAGAATAAATGAATCCAGATACATTCACTAAAGCTTCAATGGACCCACGTTTACCATCATAGCCAAGTCTCTGATTGTTTATCAGTTTTTAGACTGAAATATATAAATTCTACTTGTCACTTTTTACCATATACATATGTAACTTTAGCAACCCAATGCCCTCTTAATTCTGATGCCCATGCATGAATAGATGAATATTTATTCACCTGGCCAATGAGCACTTACACAAATTTGTTCAAATACTTTTCATGTTTTGTTACACTCGGATGCAAGAAGTTACTTTTGTGCAATTGTCTGACTTACTTCATTTATAAATATAAATATATATACTTAGAAAAAACCATAAGCCGTATTTTACTTGCAGCGGTAGTTTCTTTTAGTTTATGTAAACAAGGGGTTTAAATGTTTCATCGTACCGATATTCTCGTATATTGAAGAAAAAGTGTAAGAGTAAAGTGAGGATACATTCCAACCAGTTACAACTCTGATTCGCGGCACGTGTGTAAGTTTTCCAACAACAAGCATACATACCAACAATAAGAGAAATACAATGAAGAATTAACGGAGATATATTAGTTGGCCTATTATTCTCCTCCTGATTTCAGAGAAAACTAAACGATAAAAAAAGTTTCATTCAGGTAGAAGCGCCTATTGTGATTATCGTGAAAGCCTCGGTCGTTATTGCCAGCAGACCTTATTGATTTAGACGGTTCTCCCACGAAAAGTCACAGCAACTATTGAATTCCAGATATAACCACAAAGCAATAAACCGCTGCTTGCAAAACCGGAAAACTACTAACATTAAAATAAGTCGAAGATTTTTTCCGGTGGAAGACATTGGTGGCTGGTGTTTTACCTTCCTATTAGTTCCACAGAGTCATTTTTTTATCAACGCTAAGTTTCAAGTGGAATGTAAGTCTTTGCAAAATACTGATAATTACCCATTCCTTTTGACAGTATGAAATTTCTTCCAAGAAGCGTTAAAATACGTGGAAAATACATAAACCTTTTATATGAAGTAGGGTGTATCCGTAACCAATTTTAAAAACTGAGTTGACATCGGTGACCAAGCATTTTTTCTTTCTTTAACATATGTTTGAGGGGGAAACCGGGTTATCAAATAAGCTTTTATTTGATCATGTGCTTTTTCGCCAATAATTTTTTTTTTCTTTTTTTTTTTTAAATATGGGTTACAGAGAAATTTGCAAAAACTTCTCGAGGGTGACATTCGTTCCACCGCCCGAGAATGGAATCAGAAAATTATATCTCTCCGTGCTATTAAAAAAAGGTCGCGGACTAAGAGACATTTTAAAATTTTAACCAGGCCGGAGAAAGTGGGAAATATATCATCATCGATTTCAGGGATGGACAGTAAAGTTTTACCCTTCCTGTTTAAAGCTATCAATCCTTCAGGTAAAAGGTTTATAAGAATTGTATCGACGCTTGATGATGGGAAAGCTACTGAGAAAACTCTATATAAAAACATTGAATTAGAATGATTCACACTCATAAATCGTACTGGAAAAAAACTAAGATGAGGAAAACAAATAAGTATCAATGAAATCGATGTATAGGACCTCGTACCATTCTTCCCTTTCTGTTCTAACTGTTATAACATTGGATGTTTAAAGAATCCTGGTTTCATCTTAAGTGGCGGATATAACCAAATTAGACTCGAATGTTAGTGGACAAAATTATACAATGATGACTTCAAAAGAATAAATTTACTTAATGCAAGGTAATCTGGTTATTAATTTGGATCTAGTCTCGAATAAGCGGGGACCTGTGCATTTGTTATGTACTGTTTAAGAATTAGTTAAATATCGTAGAAGTTTTAACAACAGCTGTTAAAAATTAAAAACAATGGTGAAATAATGGCCATTATACATACACACACAATCATATGTGAGCGCGTGTGCGTGTGCATGTGTGTTTGTGCATACATACATATTACATATATATATATATATATATATATATATATATAATATATATATATATATATATATATAGATGATGTATGTGTGTGTGTGTGTGAATAATCTTTCATACGTGAAAATGTAGATCAAAGTAAAACCAAGTTCAAAGAGATGTATACGAAAATATGGTTATTTCCCTGTTGACTATTATACAAAACTTGGAATACTGCGACCGTATACCGATAAGTTTTATACGAAACCATGCTAATCCCGGATATTAAAACTTACGGGGTACGTGCACGTTTCCATTACTGCTGTCTGTAAACTTTACAATTCCTAACTAAATGATAGATTATGTCGTTCTCAGATAATTATGTAAACGCTAACATTGAACATTTATGAATACAGACAATATAGATGCTTAAATTATTTAATAAAATAGAAACAGATATGAACAGACTCGAGTCACTCCACCACACCATATAATGTCATTTTTTTATTATTTCATTATTATCATTACATACATATATTATACTAGCTGATGTACCCTGCGTTGCTCGGGATAAAAAGGGGCATGCCATCTGTGACGACAATCCCTACAGTGTGGATTATGCAATCACTTTCAGAATAAGAAATCACTTGGGATACTGCAATTTTATTCATCCGGCATGGTACAATTATAGGAAAGATATTCTACTGTTAGAATTTGACGCATGATTCAGAAGGATAAAGTATTTAAGAATGGAGTTTGTGATAATATATATACATGATATGAATTACAACTATTATCAGTTTTGAAGTACCTTGTGATACACAACGTTTTTCGTTCTGTAACTGGGTGTACAAATAAATAGATTATTGGGAATGCTAACTCCTGAACATCCTACATATAGGTGACCATGTGAAAACACTGGCGGCTTCAGGTTTAGGCCTACAACATCCAATGAATGACCTTGTGCCTTGTTAATGTTCATTGTAAAGCTCAGTTTTAAGAGGAATTGAAGTAGCTTGAGCTCAAAAAAAGTGTCAGATGGGATAAGAAGAATTCGGCGTATGAACACATTCTCCCCCCCTTGCTTTCCGAGTCAATATTGTAGCTTCCAACACTCTTGGCATCATCTTTCTTATCATAAGACGAGTTCCATTGCAAAATTTTGGTGGCTCCAAGTCTCTCAAAAGCGTTACTTGAGCCGATCTTGAGTTTTAAGTGGTGAGGTGGAAATCCAGATGGTGTTAAATTATTCAAGAACTTCACAGGATGGTGCACAACTTCATCTGGATCGAGAACTGTCGATGGACTTGTAATGAATCAGCAGGCAGATTCGTGTCGTCAACAGCGTCATTCTTTGGCTCCAAGATGGCATGCATTCTCAGTCAGTTATGGTCTTTAAATTTGCTGCCCAAGTCAGGAAACACCCTAGACGTGAACTCTTGAATATCATTTATTGAATTTCCAAACAGCAAAGTGACCAGACCAGCATCCTGTTCACCAACCAGAGTGCCATTTGCCAACATCCAGTAACTTATTAGAAAAGGCTCCCGCTTCCTCATTGTTGCTTAGTTGGACTCACATGTTGGTTTGGAGTCCTAAAGTCTTCTTGAAATATCCTGTAAGCAAAATGGTTGTAACTCCCATGAGCCATGGGTTGTGCTTCAGACCTTGCAGGGCCGTGTCAAATGAATGAATGAATGATTGGAAGTTTTGTGGCATTCTAACATCGAAGGTCATTGACGCCGATATCGTTTATTATAAATAAAGAATAAAAGAATGTTCAATTAAAACCATAAAAGCAAATATGTCATTATAAAAGTTAAATAGCTTTCAGAAGACCTGCTTCCGAAATATATCTAAAAATGTCACTAGCATTGTACGACACATCATGTCCAAGAATCTTGGCAAGGATGAAATTGCCATCCTCAGCTCGAGCCTCAAACAGATATCTATTTCTTTCCGTGCTATAAGTGGGGCATTCAGTCAACAAATGCCTCACTGTCAAGGGTATCAAACAGTCGTCGCAATATGGTTGGTGTTGGCCAGCTACCAGAAACTCATGTGTCATCCGAGTGTGACCAATTCGGAGACGACAAAGAGTAATCTCCCACTTTCGGGGCATCACGTTATACTTCCAAGGGGATATGACATTTGTTATTTCTCTCATCTTATTATCAACTAAGCTATCCAAATGCTGTTGCCAATTATTATAAATAAAATTCTTAATTGTAGGTAAAAAAATCATTACAGGGAATGGGATACCTTCTTGGTAGCAACTCAGCTGCAGCATTCTTTGCCAGTGAATCTGCCTCCTCATTTCCAGATACACCTACGTGTGCCAGAACCCAACAATATCGAACTGTTATACCTTTCAGACCAATAATGAAAAGCCACTCTAAAATCTTTAAAACCAAAGGTTAAAACCAAAGGTTACTAGAATTAAAAACTTCTAAATGCTTGAAGGACTCTTCTTGCATCACTAAAAATGGTAAAATTGCCCTCCTCCTTTAATGCTATTTTCTCAATAGCGGTTAATATGCCATATAGTTCTGCAGTAAATATGGAAGATACTAGAGGAAGTGCGCCCCTACAACCAAAACAACTACTATATACTCCAAATCCAACGCCAGCATCAGATTTGGAGCCATCTGTATATATAAAAGTCGATTCCTTATGTTCTTCGACAAGTCCATGAAAGAGAGACCTGGCTTCTAATTCAGTCATGTTCTTTTTTATACCAATAAAATATTTACAAAAAGATATCTCTGGTAATTTCCATGGAGGGTTTGGTGATATCCTAAATGGAAGATCTCTATTTCTTGCTATACCAAGACTATTTATTAATTGTTTTACCCGAAAGCCATAAGGTTGAGGAGATTTTGGGTGGAACTCAAAATATCTTCAATGACTTACAAAGTTTGCAGTCTGACCTTTGATGTATATATTCGGGTCTGGATGTACACCCCGAATACGAAAGAAATGGACAACAACAGTTTTCCTTGTCGAAAACTTAAATCCATTCATATCAACCCACTGAATAATTTTGTCAATTGAGAGTTGTTGTTTTCTCTAAACCATCGACATTCTAGATCCAGCAAATAATATAGAGAGATCATCTACAAATAATGTTGAGAGAATATCTTGGGGAATAACAGATGATATCCCATTAATGGCTAGTGTAAATATGGTTACACTTAGCACACTACCCTGGGGAACAACAATGGTAGCTCCCCTCATAATCCCAATTCATGAATTATTTTAAGTAT
Source organism: Macrobrachium nipponense (assembly GCF_015104395.2). NCBI lineage: Eukaryota > Metazoa > Arthropoda > Malacostraca > Decapoda > Palaemonidae > Macrobrachium > Macrobrachium nipponense. Next base: position 42,393,417 of record NC_087206.1, read on the forward strand.
ACCATATCTCCATGCAGTATCAAATGCCTTTTCAAGGTCAAGAAAGACTGTTACATGGTGCTGTTTGGAAGCAAAGGCTTCACAAATAGAGGATTCCAGTCGTATCAACACATCAGTCATTGAATGCATTTTTCTAAATCCACACTGGATAAGTGATAAAATACCCTTCCTTTCCAGGTACCATATCAGTCTTACATTGACCATCTCCATGATCTTACATAAACAAGATGTCAATGCAATTGGTCGATAGTTTGCAGCTAAAAACTTATCCTTACTAGGTTTTACAAAGGCTAAAATAATGGCTAGTTCCCAAACACTTGGGTAACTATGATCATGCCATATTCTGTTAAAAATGCTTAAAATAAATAACGTGGCATCTTCACTTTTGTTACATTTTTTATGGGGTTTGGATATCTCCACCCTTTGAGCAGGTGGAGGAGAGAATGAAGGAGTTCTTTCTCTCTTTGGCCCTCTAGTTTGTTCTTGTTCCATTTCTTCATGGGTTTCTTTCTGAAGAGATGGAACAGACACAGGGAGGATTTCATCAACTGGAGAGGAGTCTATAACAGCAGGCACATCTTTCTTGGATAGGGGTGCTTCAACCCTTGCCGGCCTGTCACCTAGATCAGATGACTGGGTTTCAGTAGTTCTAGGTTTTACTGCAGGTAGAGGTGCATTAGTTTTCATAGGGGCTACAGAATTTAGAGCCATAGCATAGGTCTTTGTCTGACCAATTAACTTCCTGGCATAACTAATACTTATATGTTCAGCATTAGCTTTACATATAGCTGCCTCTTCATATCTATATTGGCTGCACTTTTTATTGAATGGGGTATGATTCTCTTCACAATTAATACATTTTGGTTGTTTCGAACAAGGACCATGTTCAGGAGCCGAGCAATTATTACAAACTTTATTGTTTTTACAGAATCTGGATGGATGGCCATATTGAAAACAGTTGTAGCACTGCAGAGGTTTGGATAAAAATGGTTTGACTTTGACCCTTTCGTTTCCAAAATTGATGTAAGATGGTACATCAGAGTCCTCAAACGTTAAAATGACCATATTTGCCTTTGGAACCTTTTTTACCTTCCATACAGAAGTTGGACTGATTTCTAATATTTCTCTTACTGTCAGTTCACAAAGGTCTCTATCAAATACCACTCCTTTACCATAACTAAAATTCATGTGTGGTCTAATTTCTTTTATGATATCATCTTTCTCAAATTTCTTCATTGTCAGCATGTATGACTGAGTCTTTGATTTAGCTTGAATTAGGACACTGCCTTTGCCAAACCTTGAGATGTTCCCCATGTCAATACAGCCAACCTTTTTTTGGATGTATCTGCTAAATTTGTCGTAATTATAATTTTCCTCCCTAGCAGTTACTACCAACCACATTGGAGGTTTTGGTGTTCTTTCAAAAGTGTCATCGTCATTCAAATTTGGCTGAGCCACTTGTACCCATTGTGATGGTCTGTAAATATCCATATTTTTAGGGGCCCTGTCGGTCAGTGCTCCCTTGACAATCTTTTTACAAATCGTTATGTTACTGATACTGCTGCTGGCTTTGAGTGCAGCTTCATGTTTTTCAAGTCAGCCATGCCTCCCATTTTTTCTCACTATCATCGTAGTTCATCCTCAATTCTTCTATTTTGCCATAACTACCAAACGAAACAGAGAGCGTCTCATAGTCACATTCCAAGGGAATGTGCTTTACATGCAACACCCTCAAACTATCCACTGTGTTCCCACAATGGTTTCTTTTCAATTTGTGATGACTACCCTGAGAGGTAGTACCACCACTGGAGCATTCCATATCCACGGTCAAGTTCATGTCACGGGTCGTCATCTGTGCCAAATCATCATCAAAGGGACCAGGGGTACTAGAATCCTTGTGGTTACTAGTCATAAAAGCTTTATATTAAAAAAGTTAGAAAATTAAACCTGAAAATATTAAAAAAATATCATCAGCCTTTCATAAAATTTATTCTTCCACCAATGGCACAAGTGAGAGCCGACTCCCAAATGTCCGCGTCCCTATCCTACCCCACTGGGGATGGCACAACATGGTTAGTGGCGCAAGTGTAAGCCAAACCCGCTTGCTAGGATTAAGAATATTACAAGAAAACAATCATCCCCACCCTAACCATGTTATGGGCAAACCGGAAAGAATGCCGAGAGTCCTATCCCCAGGACTAGACCCCCCTGGAATCCGTGGTCCAGCCCTGAAGAATAGTTCCGCCCTTGAGTTATCAATCTGATATCTCTCGGGTCCGAACATTATTGGGTAGTTGATGATCCTACCACAGCTCCCATTATTTAGCTTCAGATATAAACCCAATCCAAGCTATGATATCTTTTCCCATTCGTCAGGTCCAATAAATTTTACAGAAGGTGGAAAATTCCACAATATTACTCCAAATGAAAATATACAAAAAAAAAAAAAAAAAAAAATGTGAGACTCTTGGACTCAAACCCAGGAACTAATTCCTGGGGTTCAAGAGCCCCCTCACCACGTCAAGGTGGTCCCATATCGAGGGGGTGTAATGGTGGGTGAGAACATCACTAAATCAAAAAATAAGTAACTGTAAAAATAAATTTCCAAAACTGTTAAGGAACGTCATAATTACGTACATACGGCAAGGTGACGTTTATACAGAAACCTTCGCTTTGTTGAAAAGAAAAAAAAATGTTCGTTTTGCTTCTGATATGTGAAAAAATATTTGGCGCTGAGTGGGGCTGGTCCACAAGAGGCTGGAATATAAGTGGGAAGGAGAAACCACAGAAAAAACACGAGATATAATAAACTGGGGGAGGATGTTTATTTTGTACTGAGGACTGAAGACTTAGAAAGCAACAAATCCGGACAGGGTCAAGGCATCATGAGTCGATTTCTAGTATACACTTCGCTCTACTCAAAATAAATTCACTCGCATAAAGATAAAAATAAAACTTACCTTGGGTGTGTCATCAATGTAGAAAAATCACTGGCGATAAAGTAACAATTAAAACAATTTTACTGAGAAATTCTTTGTTGTTATAAAATTCGCATCCAATAATTTTATGTTAGAGGGTAGATGGCAAGAGGCCTTATATATACACTTAGTGGCCCATGCATACGTCTTAGTTTTAACGGATTTTGTAATCGATTTATGATTGTAGCTAAAAAATTGATATCATATCGAGCGAAAAAGGTTTGAATAAAACGTAGAGTTATTAAATTACTCTACCTAGCCAAAGAAGTTGCCGAAAAATCCTAAGCGTTTCATGCAAATCCTGAGATACGGGTAATAACTTTGGGGGGGGTATATATATATATATATTTCTAAGAAAATCTAATTAGCCTATATTCGAACTAAATGTTAGCTTAACCTCTGTGTCAGATTCATACTTAATGATTCCCTGGTGTAGACGTTCACTTGGAACAAACAGACAAACTCACTAACACGTTTTTCCATTTATATAATAGATATATATTATACTATATATATATACATGTGTATATATATAGGGGAGAGTGGGGTAAGAAGCCCCCTTAAGGAGAAATGCTTATATTGCCTACAGTATTTCAGCTATTGACCTAACAGAGATATTTCTAGAAAGCTTTATTGGAGTATCAACGATCATAATCATGAGAAGCTGTTAGCAATTTAGGATAGTAAAAACATGGCCTGAAAAAAAAGAACATTTGGGGCCTTTTACCCCATGGGTGGGGTAAGAAGCCCACGGTGGGGGCATTTTGCCCCATACCTAAGATATTGTGGTACTTCATGAAAGCTACCATTTAAATTGAAAAGTAGACGCCTATTTTTGCTAAATATTAAAAATTCAACCTTCAACACAAAAATATTAAAGAATAATGTTGGAAAATATACACAAATTAATCTTAAGAGTTCTTAGTTTCTTGTAAAACCTAGGAACTTTTTGGTATTCAAAGGAACTGAAATTAACAAAATTGTGAAATAAATTGACACTTCCTCTACATGACAGCTGTAACAGCACAATTAGAAATAAATTCACTTTCTTTATATAGCACAAAGAATAACACAAATAAAAGAAATAATGGATAAGTTTTACGTAAGAACAAAAATGACACAAGTAAAAAAGGTAGGCTAATTTTTTTTACATTACTCCATTCTATCTGTGACTGTGGTGGCCATCTGGAATTGTAATGTGCTTTTCTGCTCGATTGGCTTAACAATTTTAACAAAGTGATGTAGCCAGTCTACGAACCAATCTTCATTAGACCATCCATTTGCTGTGCATCTAGCAATTGATCCAGGTGAGCTACCGATTATAAGTAGTGAAGTCATCCTTTTACGGGCAAATATAAACATAAGAGGAAGACAAACTCCAGCTGCCTTCATTGCACAAATAAGATGTAGTCTGTCCTCTTTCACCACTGGTTACATGTCCAACTGATCAGATGGGTAAAACGCCCCCTGGGCTTCTTGCCCCAAAGCGTGGTGGGCCTTTTACCCCACTTGCCATTTTTTAAGAAAACTAAATCCACCTGTACCTCAATTGAGTTTTCAAGTCTGGATTGCATTGCAAAATATTTCTTGCCTCTCATTTAAAGTAACTGTAGTTAAAGTACTGACTTTACTGACAAGATGTCCGCACAGGATATCCCTGATATAGCACGCATGCTTACATGAAATGTGTCCAAAGAAGAAAAATGCGTGCTGGCTGTTTCCCATTCTAGTTCTCCCTAGCTGTTTGGTATAAAAAGCTGCAGGCAGAAGTTGTTGCTGCACTGATCAGCTGACTAAGTTGCTATGATATGTAATAAGCAAGAAAATAGGGGGAGGCCTTTTACCCCACTATACCATACATATATGTGTATATTTATGTAATATAATTATAATTAAATATACATACGTATAACTATATGGTTAATGAATAATTTACAATGATCAATAAACAATTTGGAAAATCCATTCCAGACAAAATAATACTTGACGATAATTCTCTCTGGTGATTATACTGAATACGCATGTTACTTCTGCCATGGCAACATGAATAATATTTATATTACAACTAGCAATATTAGCTATATATATAATCTTCACTGTTCATTTCCTGAAGGAGCAAGGCAAGCCTACGATGATAATATAACATTGGAAAGTTGGAGAACGGAAGAACGACTTTTAATTTGCCTTTTGCCATTGCGGTTGTCAACAGTGTGCAAATCATGCTGAAATTTGCCTTAGTCTTAACTTACACCTCATGATTTCAAATATACTACCTTCAGATATGCTAACGTCAGAATGTTGTAATCTATCGATTACGAAATTCTGACGTTATAGTTAACACTGATGGATACTACAGAATTACAGTACACATAGCTCTACGACAAGTTGCAATTATATTCTTAAATTCGCATTCCCAGCAGAAAAATTATAGTTCATTTATTACAAATTCCCGAATAACAGCTTTACTCTGTATAACCATTTCACAGATATTGTTCTTGTTACGATGAATGGCAACAAATCCGGTTTAAATAAAAATAAAATGTATTAATCAGATATTCGCCATATATTTATTACCAGAATATCTCTCTCTCTCTCTCTCTCTCTCTCTCTCTCTCTCTCTCTCTCTCTCTCTCTCTCTCTCTCTCTCTCTCTCTCTACGAATCTTCTAATTCAAATAAACTTCCAAAATCCTGTTCATCTAATCAAAAATTTCTCGATTACAGTTTACATAATGAGGGATACTACGTCTTCTCTCTGATTGTTCCTGGGTATCTTTAAACTAAAAAGCAATAAAGTAGGAATCACATGAATACGAGCGACATAAAAGAATCATTCCGTGAAAATCTACAAACTTCCCTCTACTTATGAGAAATCTAGCCAACGACCAATAAAACCCCCATATGGGAGAATCAGAATGGTCTGATCTGTGAAGAAAGCGCGATTTATAAGTTTCCAAGAATATCTAGTTAAGAAATCCCTTCCATTCAAATTTTATTCACAATCAGCATTGACCAACTTTACCGTAACATGTATTATCTTCGACAAACATGACAGGTAAGGAAAACAGTGGCGGATCTAGAAATCTTTCATGTGTACGTATGTCCATAAACAGATGAAAAACGTGGGATTTATTTATTTTTCTATTACATTTTCCTGTACAATTATTAAAGAAAATTCCTACTTTATGTCTATAAACATGAAAATTCCTACTTTATGTCTATAAACATAATTGAAAATCATATAATTTTCTTATTTGTTACTACAGATGAAAATCAAAGCATTTATTTATTTCTTTATTACAGTTTCCAGTACAATTGATAAGGAAAAATTTTACGTTATGCCCTTAAACATTGATGAAAATCATAGCATTTATTTATTTCTTATTCTTATACAGTTACCTGCGCATTAACATTGAACAAAACATTACATTTGTTAACAATGTTATGTAGCATAGTTTATCAAAATAGCTTATAAAATGGTACCATTTTGTTGGGAATGTAAAAACAAATCTAAGTTCGACTGCTGACTTTGAAATGAGGATTGCAAAATCCAAGCCAATTATATTTTAGTCTCTTCATCTTTGGACTATGCAGTACAAAGCCATACATAGTTGCATCTCTGTCCGTCTCCGAAATACCAGAAATATACTGGTCACACGGCGACCCATTTTAACAGCAAACTGCTCTAAGAAAATAATCAAGTTGAATATCTCAAATTATATTTCTAATCAAAATATATACCACTAACATCCTATAACTCCTAAATCCAAGGGATAGAAATGATCGAATTTCCGAGAAAGATAATTTGCCGTGAACGTGATGAAACTTCAGTCGTCTTGCAGTAATATTTAAAAAAAGTTTTCTCAAGAGATGCACTTACGTACATTTTCCTTGTTACATACTCCGTGGAATATAAATCATAATTAACGCAACTACTGCAACCACGCCCATCCCTCTGTTCCTGATTTCAACATATCAAAGAAAGCCGCAACTTCTTTAGAAATAGTGTTTCTAAAAGAAAGTGAGCACTAGTAAATATGGGGATATTACCCGATTTTGCCAAAACAAAATTGGTCTTGATTCATGCCAAATGAGGATAAACATGCACGCTGCAACCTTAGAATGAACAATTATGAAATAAGTATATATAGACTGCTAGGCCTACCTCAACTTCGTTCATTGCATTGATTATTATAATTCCAGTGAAAAAGAAATCCCAGAAATTATGTCTTGCAAGAGATAACTAAGGTACCTAAGTACCATTCTTAACTAACATTTAAAATGAAAGTTTAACAGAAAACCTTACAACGATTTAAATGTCCAAGGACGGGGCACCGTTCCATGTTTGGTATAATAATAATCTATAAGTAATGTTCTGTGCCCAGCCATGGAGCTTAATATTTACTGCCTAATGTGTAAACTAGAGAATATGGACATGAAGCAAGTAAAAAGATTTACTTCAGCACAAACCATAGTACTGCAGTGTAAGCATTAGGCAATTAAATAAAAAAAAATGTGCCAAAGTAATGAAGACGCTGTGTAAACATGATTGGCTCTCATTATTTCGTGCAAGGGTAAAGCTCCTCTGTAAACTAAATGCAAACATGGTTAAAATTCACTTCCTCTACTAACATAAAGACAATGAGCTAATTTCCATCACCATTTCAACACTCTTGAGAAGAAACACCTTAGATCCCAACGACTGGGGCACTTGGAGAGCAAGATTCGCAAAAGTAATGGAGACCAAATAGTACTACAGAGGAAGCTTCCCCATCACACTAGATTGACCGATTAGTGTGAAAATTAATTGTCTGGTATCACAAAAACAAGTGTTACCGACACCGAATAAGTTGCTAAAACATTTAATCTTTTGATAAAAAAAAAACTTTCACAAAGTCGTTTAATTCTATTTATGAAAGTTTGTTCTGATGACCTGACACTGGAACCGTTTGTTTATTCAGTACCATGAAGAAAGTGGATAGATAAACTTGATAAAATAGTAACTACAGCAATGAAAATGGATAGAAAAACCTGATAAAATAGTAACTAAACTAAAAATTGTCACAAATAAACAAAATATCTATGGAACCTAAACTTCCTCCATAGTAAGGGGAATATCGAAAAGATCTCACACAGGTGGTCTATCAAGCTCCTAGATGAAATTGTGGGAGAAATGAGTATGACCTATAGTCTCAAGTCTTTTTTGTCTGGTATGATGATGACCAAGAGGCAATTAAGAGACGGATTTCCTAATATTCCAAGTTTTTCTTAGAAAATTGATGTCCATTAGTATAGGCCATTTCATATCCGTATAGGGAACTGAGGGATAATCAAGACACTTCAGTTTCATTGCAGATTTGGCTTCTGCATCAGCTTACTCATTACTGGAATGAACTTGGAATGCACCCAACTAAACTGCACTAATTTGTAATGGTGTGTAAATCAACTATTCCTTCCTGGGATTTCCTTAACAATTGGGTGAAAAGTGTTTAATTGTCTAAAGGAATCTGATTAATCAGTGAAACCTCTGCCACCTGTTTTCTTCACACGTTCCAGAAATCTTAATATGGCTGTCAATTCTACTGTAAAATTGAAGCATTACTGGATAGTAGCTACATGGGACTCATCATTATGCACAGCTGAATGCCTACCTCATCCTCAGAATTTGATGGAGTTTTAATGAATTTTGTCATGGGCTAAAAATGGAGATCTTTTATTGTAGTCAACCACGGTAAAATGTGTGATTATTGTATTTTGCTAATCCTCTGCCCCTCTGCCACCTCAAGGAATAATCTTCCATCTCTTATTTGATACAAAATTGGAAGGATTTAATCGAGCTAAATTTTTCTGACCGACATCTTTAGTAGGGTTTCTCAAGTAAACTCTACTAAATATGTCTGGAGACATACATATTTAATAGGTTTAGATGATTTGTGTAGCACAGCAAGAACTCTTCTCTTCTAGAGCTCAGACGAATTTGATCTGTTTTGTCCACAAAATAGGTTCTGAAAGCTTCAGAGAATATAATATACAAACCCATATTCTGTAACAGTGATTTTTTTCTCAGTTATACTCATACAACCACTGCAGAAAAGTCAGCAGGCATATTCTGACTTTGATCTACAACAAGGCACTGTACAATTTTAAAATGGATTTTTTACCTGCTCCACAAGTAACCTGGATAAAACTTTCAAAATATCTAACAATATTTTCACTTAATCTTATAAGAAGTTCACGTATCAAGATCAGGTAAATGTTCTGTCAAATATTACTCCAAGAAACCTAACTTCATCACTATAGGGTAGGATACTACCACTGATCTTCAAAATGGCTGGAAGCTATTTAGTTCTTCTACACCTGAAACAAATGGCATTGGGTTTTGAAAATTTTATTCCTTTCTCTAACAGAGCCAATCTGCCTACTTGCTACTAGTGGATGATGCAGTGCAGCAGATGCAGAAAATCATCAACGGAGAGCGAACTGATAGAAATAGGAAATGCTTCAATGATTTCACAGATGGCTACAGAAATACCAGTAACTCTCAAGTACATGTCCTTGGGGGAACCCTTCCAGTGCCTTCAAGATTTTACATGGAGGCATCTTTCTGACAGGAGGGATTTTTAAATTTTAGCATGTAACCTTATACCTAATTCATGAAGCTGTTGTATGATGCCTCTAGTGTCAAATGCCTTCTCCATACCAAAGTATATGGTTTCCTTTTTCCCTGCAAAATCTTCCTGAATCTGGTTGAAGAGACAGAGAAGTAGGTCTATACTGCTGCTAATCTGCCCAAAGCCATATTTTTTTCCAAAAACCACACCAGACAATAGTTTATTTCGTTAACTTACATATGCAACTCGTTTGTTGGCAGCTACTGGGTAGAACTGCAGTCTCCCATATTTCAACAATCTTTAACGAAAATGCCCTAGATCACATGACTATATATATATATATATAATATATACTATCTATATATATATATATAGATATATATATATATATCTTACAATTCCACATCATATAATATAGATATTAACATAATTTATATGTATATATGTATATATATAGATATATATATATATATATATATATATAATATATATATATATATTTAAATATATATATATATATATATATATATATATATTATATATATATATATATATATATATATAATCTTACAATTCCACAATGGTCCCGTGAGTGAAGAAGTATATAAGAGATCCTCATGTGAAAATGAAAGGAGGAGGAACCAAGACTTTCAACTTTTATTCCAAAGTGATCTGATCTTCAGGGTACTAAACAATTTTAAGAAAACAGCTAAAAAGAAAGCAATATGAGGTCACATATAACAATAAAACAAATCAACAACCTACTTAAGTAGGCAAATAAACAATGTTTAGTTGCATACTTAAGTAGGTTGTTGACTTGTTTTATTGTTATTTGTGACCTCATATTGCTTTCTTGTGTTACTTGTCTTCTTAAAATTGCTTAGTACCCTGAAGATGACTTTGGAATAAAAGTTGGAAGTCTTCGTACATCCTCCTTTCATTTTCACGCGAGGATCTCATATATTATATCATAAGATACTATATCCATATATTTTATATATAATATATATATATATATATATATATATAGATATATTTATATATATATATAAATATATATATATATATATATATATATATATATATAATATATATATATATATATTATATATATTATATTTTTATATGCTTAAAAAGTCACAGAAGATGCACGTGACTTCATAAATAAGCGAATTCCACAGGAAAATGATAATCAGAAATCCAAGCGCTTTCGTCTTTACTCAGACATTGTCAAGGAGTTAATGAAGAACAATTGGAGAGAAAGGTCTCAGGTACAACACAAGATCAAGAATACCACCAGATGGTTAATTGTCAAAAGGGTAAAAATTAAAAGAGATAATCCAGGATTATCGGATATTACACGGTCATAAACCTAAACAGATTGACCCTAACCGAAATTACAAAGTTTCTTTACAGTCCAAAACATGTAAAAACTGAATATATTAATTTTGTTGCTTATATTTATCTACAACTTTTTTCATTATGAAAGCATCAAGTTTAAATAAACCAAGACTTAAATTTAGAACATTTTTATTATTTGACTTGAAACAAGATTCAATGATATTCCTTTTAACTGTGTCATTACATGGGATTAAGGCTCTTGCTTGACTCCAGTTAATAGGATGGTCTAAATCTCTCATATGTACGAATAATGCATTCGATATTTGCCCAGTTCTCACAGAATATTGATGTTGTTTGAGACGTTGTGAAAGAGATTTACCGGTTTGTCCGTAATAGACTTTATCACACTTTTTGCAAGGAATTTCATATATGCAGCCTGGAAGATCTTTAGGAGAATTTTTGATTACTAAACTCTTGACATTAATATTACTGAAAACAACATTTATGTTAAAAAGCTTTAAAATTCTAGGAATATCTAAAAACCTTTCATCATAGGGTAATTTTAGAATGTTATGCTTACTAAATTCAAGTTTATCATTAGTTGAATAAAATGTTTTTCTAGCTCTTTTCCATGCCACATCTACAAAGGTCCTTGGGTATTTAAGTTTCATTGCAATATCATAAATAGTCTTAATTTCAGCGTCAATAAACTGCGGGCTACAGACACGTAAAGCCCTTAGAAACATCCCAGAAAAAAACAGAGAATTTAACATTTTGATGGTGAATGGAGTAGTAATGAACAAAAGAGGCAATGTTAGTTGATTTTCGAAAGACTGAAAAGGTGAAATTTCTATCATTTCTATGGACAGTTACATCAAGAAAATTCAAATTACAATTTCTTTCTTCCTCTACAGTAAACTTTGTAATTTCGGTTAGGGTCAATCTGTTTAGGTTTGTGACCGTGTGATATCCGATAATCCTGGATTATCTCTTTTAATTTTTACCCTTTTGACAATTAACCATCTGGTATTCTTGATCTTGTGTTGTACCTGAGACCTTTCTCTCCAATTGTTCTTCATTAACTCCTTGACAATGTCTGAGTAAAGACGAAAGCGCTTGGATTTCTGACTATAATTTTCCTGTGGAATTTGCTTCATATTATATATATATATATATATATATATATATATATATATATATATATATATATATATATATATGCTTAAAAAATCACAGTAGATGCACGTGACTTCATAAATGACTGTCATTTCCCGTGGTATTTCGCTTCATATTATATATATATATATAATATATATATATATATATATATATATATATATATATATATATATATATATATATATATATATATATTATAGTCACATACGTAATTATTTTGGCATTTGCTTTACTTTCTTTTCCTTCTCTCTAATAATTCAGAACTTCAGAAGTAACATAGAATTTCGGAAAACAGATTAGAGATTTGGGAAATAAGAAAAAGTTGGTTTGGAAAACACTCCTTTTGCCCTTATCATAAAGAAGTCTCCAAAGGTCCATGACATGTCCCATACATAATTTTAGGAATAATAGGACGGACTGCACAGAGGGTCATTTTAGAAGTTCCCATACGACTTGATGCGGAAACCAAGTGGGTTGGCCCTTTTCACCCCCTTTTAGAAGAATACCCGGGATCATTAGCGGTCAATCCTCACCTTTCTCTCCCTTACACACTCATCCTAGAAATCTGACCCTTGTAATCCTCAGGTAGTTCCCACCTCTCATTTATTCTTTATTGCTCTCAAATCTCAAGCGATCTAAACCTTGTATTCCTTCTCTGTCTTTTGTAGTACTGGGCCTGGTGTGACATATTCCAGACAACCTGTCTACTTTGAAGCATCCAGATGGGAGCCCAAACAATGGGCCAGCCATGTACAATCATAACAAAAAACCAATGACTTGACTCTATTGGCTCTCCTCTGGAATATAGAGTGGCATCGCTAACGTATTGAGTAGTAGCAGGAGTTTGAGTCAAGGAGAGAGGAAACGCTGCTGGACGTGCGTGTTGCATAGATGACACTACTCAGTAATGTCGCGGATCATTAGACTGTCCGGGTAAGCACCTGTTAACTGCCAGTACCTGAGGACTTGAGAGGAAGTCTGTACCTGACGCCCTTTGATGCTGAACCTTTGGGAAAGGTGGGCGTGCATACCATCACCGATGATCCTCTCACCACATTCTCCCTGGGTTAAGACCGATTGCAACGCCGATTTTTCCTGCTGTTCTGATGTTCTCCGAGCTCTTTACTTCGCAATCTCCCTTTGAGATTTCTGCTGTTGAGCTCCAGTAAATCTTTAAAATTAAATTAGTGGAACACCTCATTAACATAAAGTTACCCGCTATACAGTGGTAAGAGTTCACTTTCTGAAGTATTAATGTTTGCTTAGTGTTTTTCCATTTAATTTCACTCATCCCCTTGTGTGCTACAGCGAACCCTGCCTTGCAGATCGGTTCCTAAGTGTCCTGGTTGTGTCTTCATTAGATCAACAGTGCAACTCAGTTGACAGTACTAGTGGTATACCCGGTCATATGTGTCTGGAACCCAGTGTGAAGTGTGCGCTATAGTTATCTCTTGTACCAATTCCTTGCAAGCATCCTGATCCTTGTTACAGCAACTGAGAGTGCCATGGAGCTCTATTGTTAGCCTCTGTATGTTCTTTTCATCCCCTTTAATGAATTATATGTATTTTAATGGACATTCTAAGTTTACCTCACACCTCTAGTAGTTGTTGATTTAATTTTCCATACTTAACTTTCTTTTCTGTTCACTGGTAGGTGACAAATTTAGTCATATTGCGCCCTGCACCTAGGTCCAAGTTGGAGCCGTTCATTTCCATTATTCCAGTCACCCTACCTTATGATGATATATATAATACATATAATATATATATATATATATATATATATATATATATATATATATATTGTATATATATATACATATATAATATATATATATATATATATATATATATGTATGCATATTTATATAATGTTTATATGTATATATGCATATATATCATATATACAGTGCTATTCATGCGCTTAGAAAACCTGTAAACACACCTAATGAAAATCGTATAACAGCTTATCTAGTTAAGCCTTAGGACAGTTACATATGAGTGATCACTCCATGCAAATGCTATATGTACGAGTGGCTTAGGAAGGTTATGCAAAAGGCAAAGAACCACAGAAAGCTGAAGCCAACACAAAACTAACATTCTGATCGAATCGCCACACAGACAACTCGATTCCTTCTCGGCGTTTCCGTAGCCCTAATTCCAATAACCACTGATCCTGATAATTGGTATTGATTGGCTATCTTTTCCTAGATTAAGGTCAACTCCTCATTGTCCCCAAAGGGAGGGACACCAAAATGAAGTTAGGAGAGAAAGGACGAGAGAAAATGGACGAGTAAGCCGTGGAAAATCAGCGCAAAATTTACGCATTGTAATCCCATCAAAGTTACGGAAACGGATTCTGAAGAAAAAATCATCAGATCTTCAAACTTTTGAACTCAGTGATCATTCAATATCCAGCATTTATTGAATTAACTGATGACGCTGTTCATGGATTTTTTATTTAGTACGCATTTCTGACCAAATAATTATACACAACTATGAAGAAGAATCATTACATTAATTCTTAATTAAGCCTAAGCTCAGCCCTCATGGAAATTTACACGTTTATTTCCTAGATGGTCACAACACAAGTTTTGAACCCAAATCTGAAATTCATTAGAGGAAGTCCAAGCTCTTACGCACTGGACTCACAGGTTGAAAATTAATTAAAAGATGGTAAAATGATATGGGATTCCGGATGAATCAAACACTAATTGAATTTCCGAACAGAGGATTGGGCTGATGGACACAAATAAAAGAACTCATCCAAAAGCAAAATTCAAACATATCACATCCTAACATTCCTTTTACGTATTACTATTCCGCCTAACGTTTCGTTTGGGATTCCTTTTACCGAGATATTTCAAGCTGAATACCAAAAGAACGATTTTCCAACACGATTAATACAAGAAAACTAAAATTATCCTGGAACAAACACAAAACAAACCATCGAGGCTTCAGCTTCGAAAATAATTACTGCGAACCACTGATTGGCTCACTATTATAAAATGGTCCACAACAACTATGATCCAAAAGATTTTTTGCCCGAAACCGAAAAGCCATCGTATACCTCACAGCACTTTTGACAATGATCAAATTTTGGATATTCTTTCATCTCTAAACATTTTATCTTTTCATTCATATCATAAGTTTACTATTTCTCGAACTCATTTAGTTTAAAAAAATTAAAAAGTTACCAGCTATTAGCTGTGGTTGTGAGAATTTAGAAACATAATAATTAGCAGATGACTGAAGTGATTGTAAGGTTACAATAAACCTTACAAGCTGTAAACGCAGTTTTATGTAAATGTATTCATAGCAATAAAAAAAAAAAATTTATATTAATTTCAAATCTCATTCCTGCATATAAATATAATGTACGTGCAGGTATACATGAAAATAATAATAGTTTTACACGATGATTGCATGCGATTTCTTTTTTATTATAAGGCAGGTTCGTTAAAACTGAAAAATAAGAATTCTGTGAAAATTGTGTACTCCCAGTATTAGAATTTGTTACATATATGCCTTTATACTCGCCCTTTTTTAATTCTTAAACAAAAGTTCCCGTGTAATAGCATATAGGGTGCTATTCTTGCAATTTTTTTCGTTCGTAACTCTTAATTACCAACTCCTTTATTTCCCTACCGTCTATCAAATAATTTCATATCTCCACTGTAATATTCGGTCAATTCCAATCCAACTACATCAAACGCAGAGAAAAGAACGAGAAAAATAACGTTCCCATTTTAGGTCTATTCGGGACACGACCACAACCAACATCACTCTGATTTCTATTCAACTTTTCCCATAAAAGTAAACAAAAAAAGCCAAGTTCATCATGTTTTTTTCTTTCATTTCCACGGCATTATCAGTTCGATCCATCTCTAGTTCTGTTAAACGCTGACACCTACGCACTGTAAACTTTAACCTCAATTCTCATGAGAATATCTACAAAAATAAAAAAACGAAAATTTTTCCTCTCTATTTGTCAACACACACACACACCCACACGTGTGTATATAATATATATATATATATATAAGATATATATATATATATATATATATGTGTGTGTGTGTGTTGTGTGTGTGTATACGCATATATACATATATAGATATGCATGCATACATACATACCTACATACACTACATACATACACACACACACACACACACACACACACATATATATATATATATATATATATATATATATATATATACATATATATATATATATATATATATATATATCACAAACACCGTGACTTTCACAAACATTAAGCTGTAAATGACGATTAATATCCAATTCGCTCTATCTCAGGCTTATCACTGAAAGGGAAAATTAACAAATAAATAATTCAGCGCCTGGGAGATTCGAACGCCCGACAGTGTGGTTCGACCACTATCAGGGACAGTATCCATTTAGCTCCCAGGAGAGATGTAATTCGATAATGGTATTCAGAATCGATATCAACCCACCTCCACAATGATAGCCAATTGGTATGTTTTAAGCATGTAACTATTGATACATTTTTATTACATACACCGGGACTTTTTATATTCACAAACATTAGGCTACAAATGTTGTTCGATATCCAATTCGCTAAGCCTCAAGGATATCACTGAAGGGAATAATAATTGATAAACGATTTGGCACCTGGGAGAACACACTGCATTACAAATGACTGGGTCGTCCAGTCTCTTACTCTAAAAGTAAGGCAAGTGTAATGTGATTGACAGTCTGAGATTGGCATTACCCAGAGAAGTTTGGAGTTTCTTCCTTACTTTTCATGGAGGATTTGTCGGATGTATTACTGGTCTCACATCTTCTGGAATGAGAAACCTTCCATATCGTGCTGAATAAAGTTACTCGTCCGATTTTGTTAAAATATTGAATTGGTGAGCTACTATCTGTAGGCGATACTCGATTATGGGATCATATGGTTACTGACATGGGGATCAAACCTGTTTAAATAGTCATACTATTACTCTAGGATATAACGTGGTGCGAATACTATTAATAAATCCAAAAAATTCCATTACACTGTATATTCACAATGAATGATGGCAAACCAATGAAAGTAGAGATCATGTTTTGCTTGGCGATACTATTAGCAGACAGCCCTTCTGGGATGACTAAGTAATGCAAAAGGTAGCATTATTGCTACCTTTAAGTCATTATTATAATATTGAGAGCTAATAAAACATCACTATGGTGGATCCTTGAGGAAGTTGACTGCAAAAATTTCAATAACAGAATGGTGTTGCAGATGTATTTGGAGTTCCAGACAGTAAACAATAATATTTACTACGGAACGAAAATTCACATCAAGAAAACGCCTTCACTTTGTTGACATTAACAGATTTTTTAACAGCAGGTTTTTGACAGACCGATGGTTCTACGGCCAACCAAAGACGCAACATGGAGCAATGCAATGCCTTAATCTTTTGGTATTTAATAGACACATTGTTAACTATAGCATTAATTCTTACATTAAAAGGTTTGGATGCTCTAGGATTTGCAAACTGATGCGAGTCGTTTTGATTAAGAATGGATGCTGCAAGGTTTTCAGGCGACCCTCTTAACTTTAACATATACCGCAATCCCAGTTCCTCTCGACGTAAATCTCGAGGGAGCTCTTCAGTATCAGTATATAAGCTTTCAACTGGTGTTGCCTTAAATGCACGAAAGCATATTCAAGCTTGAATTTACAAAATGAGTCATATAACCATAAAAGTGACCTCTTATCAGCACCCCAGTTAAAACCTGCGACTACTTTTAAAATGTTAAGGGGCTTCTTTACCTTAATTGTCAAGGAGTCAAAATGACTAGCCCAAGTTAGCTTATTATCAAAGATCATCCCTAAAAACTTCACCTCCTCCTCATATATTTGTGTGTCTTTCAACTTAATATGTGGGATGGTTTCCTTTCGAGTACTTCTAGTCAAACGAACCGCCACAGTTTTGGAAGGGGAGAATCGAAAGCCATTGTCATCCGCCCAATTGCTCATTGCATTAACTGACTTTTGTAAGAAATTACACACTGCAATAGCATCATAACTTGTGACATGTATAGCAAGGTCATCTACAAATAAAGATGCCTTTACTGAAGGTGAGACACATTCAACAATGCTGTTTATAGCCACAGCAAATAAGGTGACACTCAATACACTTCCTTGTGGGGCGCCTTCCTCCAGCTCAAATGCATTAGACAAAATATTTCCAATTCTAGCCTTAATATGCCTATCACTTAAATATGATACGATGAAATTTAACATATTACCTTGTATTCCAATGTCATGAAGCTGCTTAATAATACCAAAACGCCTAGTGGTGTCACAGGATTTTTCGAGATCGAAGAATAATCCAATAGTCTGACTGCGCTTTGATAAACCTTGCTGAATTTGGGTTGATAATCTTACTAGTGGGTCCAGAGTGGAACGATTTCTCATAAAGCCAAATTTGACAGATGATAACAAACCATTTTCTTCTAGATGCCACATTAGTCTAGAATTCACCATCTTCTAAAACAATTTGCACATAACTTGTAAGAGATATTGGCCAATAACTTGTAGGAAGATGTGGAGCTTTCAATGAGTTTCTTAATGGGAACAACAACTGCAATCTTCGGTGGGAAAATACCAGTTTCCCATATTTTGTTGATAATTTTAAGAAGATAAGATATAGCAGAATCTGGAACATTTTTAATCACGCTATAAAGAATTTTATCATTCCCAGGGAAAGTGGATTCAGATTATGACTGAGCATCCCTTAATTCCTTCAAAGTTAACTTGGCATTATAAGTTTCACAATTTCCAGAATTTCCATTAAGAGAAATGGTTGATTCCTGATATTCTGGAAAAAGAGTTGAATAGCGCCTAGAACTCGATATTTCAGAGAAATGTTCACCCAATTTTTCAGCAATTTCATCTGGCTTGGTGACAAGGTCTCCATTGATTTTCAGACAAGGTGTTGGCGATGGAACGTATTTGCCACTCATTTTCTCATCTTTTTCCAGATTAATCTGGTTAGGGTCTTGGAATTTATGCCATTTATATAAAACAGCCAGGATTCTCTTTTTACTTTTTAAAAATACTTTCTCTGTTTTTCCAAAGCTCGTTGGTAAATAGATTTTGTAGTTGCAGACTGACTGGATTTGTAATGCCTGTAACATATCCTGGTAATTTTCCTCAAATTACCACAGGTTTTATCACATGAAACAGCTGGTCTGTGTGGTTTCCCTATGGTCTTGGGTATTGAGTTTTCAGCACTATTCAATATTTCAGAGGCAAACTACTCATAAGCCTTTATATGGCATTCAAAGACTCAAATTCCTGGGATAGGTTAATACTTTCTTGATATTTGACCCAATCTGCTTCTTTTTCCTTCCATTCGATAGGATAATTCGAGGGGACATTTCTCACAAACTTCAGATGAATGGGAAAGTGATCACTGTCAAGTAGAAATTCATTCTCTACAGACCAATTAAAATCTAGATAGAGAAGAAGAGCAAATATTCAAGTCTATAACAGATGAACCACCTGTGTAGAGATTATGATATGTCATAGTGCCATCATTAAAAAGTGCAAGATCATTATTATTAACAATGTCATTAATGATCCTACCCTCTGAGTCTAAAACAATTACCACCCCAAAGTGGATTGCAAGAATTAAAATCACCAATTTGTAAAAAAGGAGGAAGTTGATTAATTAAACCTTGAATGTCCCCAAGAGTGAGCCTACATCTTGGGGAGGTAAAGAGAACAGATTGTGCTTTCACGGTCAAAAGTAGCCTGGATAGCAATTGCTAGAAGCTGTGTTCAGGGGAACCATAAAATGTTGCAATGCTTTTCATGGGCACAATCCCTGCCAGTGGTACTCATCTTATAGATTTCATAGTTTAGACCTGGATTGTGTCCTGCATCCCCTAATTTAGTTTCTTGAGACATACAACTCCTGGGTTATGCTCATGCAGTAATACTTTTAGTTTTAGAATTTCTGAACAATTCCTTAGTCCCTTACAGTTCCATTGTAAAATGTCCATATTGAATTTTTAGTCCTAGGATCTACCAAGGGAAATTCTAATGTGATCTACATTAGTTTTTTGTTTATTTTCCTTATGGGACTTTATACAGAGTTTCTTCATCTTATCTTGAGATATGTGGCTTATGATTATGTTTTTTATTATATTTTTGATGCGAAGTGGACTTCAACTACTATTTCTTTTATCCAAGGAATATCCAAGGAACTTGATTCCTTGATGGAGTTTGGAAATCTCCATGCTTTGAGCAGGTGGAGGAAATGATGTAGGAGCTCTTACTCTCTTTGGACCTCAAGTTTGTTCTTGTTCCATTTCAAGGGTTTCTTGCTGCAGAGATAACAGACACGGAATATGTCATATATTGGAGATGAATATATATAAGCAGGCACATATTCCTAAAAGAGGGGTGCCTCAACCCCAGCAGGCTGATCACCTAGATCAGATGACTGGGTCTTAGTTTCAGGAGTTCTTGCTTTTACAGCAAGTAAAGGTGCTACATTGTTATCTTGAGTTTTTATAGGGCTGCGGAATTCAGTCATAGCAAAGGTCTTAGTCTGACTAATTAATTTTTGGCATAACTAATGCTTATATGTTCAGCGTTAGCTTTACATACAGCTGCCTCTTCACATTTATATTGGCTGCACTTTTCATTAGATGAGGTATGATCCTGTTCACAATATTTTTGGCTGTTTTGAACAAGGACCATGTTTAGGAATGAGCAATTATTACAAATTTTATTGTTTTTGCAGAATCTGGATTGATGGTTTAATTGAAAACAGATGTAGCACTGCAGAGGTTTTGATATAAATGGCTTGACTTTGACCCTTTCATTTCCATAATTGATGCAAGATGTTACATCCGAGTCCTTAAACGTTAAAATGACTATATTTGCCTTGTTATTTTTCTTATATTCCATACAGAAGTTGGACTAATTTCTAATATTTCTCTTTCTGTCAATTCTCAAAGGTCTCTATCGAATAGTACTCCATTTCCATAACTAAAATTCATGTGTGGTCTAATTTCTTTTATCACATAATCTTTCTAGAACTTCAGTGTCCGCATATATGACCGAGTCTTTGATTTGGCATGAATGAGGACACTGTCTTTACCAAACCTTGAGATGTTACCCACATCAATACAGCCAAGCTTTTTTTGGATGTATCTGCTAAATTTGTGGTAATTGTAATTTTCCTCCCCAGCAGATACTGCCGACCACATTGGAGGTTTGGGTTTTCTTTTAAAAGTGGCATTGTCATCCAATTTTGGCTGAGCCACTTGTACCCACTACCCATTGTGATGGTCTGTAAACATCGGTATTTTTAGGAGTGTTGTCAGACTGTCAAAGTGTGCTCCTTTGACAGTCATTTTACACATATTCATGTTATTGATATTGCTGTTGGCTTTGAATGCAGATTCATGTTTTTCAAAAGTTACCCATGCTTCCAATTTTCCTTCATTTTCATCAAAGTTCATCCTTAACTCTTATTATTTTGCCAAAACTACCAAACGAAAGAGTGTGTGTGTTTCGTAGTCCCATTCTTAGGGAATGTGCTTTACACTTGATGTTTTCAAATTATCCACTGTGTTCCCACAATGGCGAGTTTTCAATTTGTGATGACTGCCCTGAGAGGCAGTACCACCAGTGGAGCATTCCAGATCCATGGTCAAGTTCATGTCATAGGTCGTCATCTGTGGCAACATCATCATCAAGGGGCCCAGAGGTATTAGAATCCTTAAGGTTACTACTAGTCATAAAAGCATAAGAAAAAAAAACAGAAAAATTAAGCCTGAAAACATTAAAAAGATATCATCAGCCTTTCATGAAATTTATTCTTCCACCAATGGCACATGATTACGGTGGCGCAAGTGTAAGCCAAACCTGCTTGCTAGGACTGAGTGTATTGCAAGAATACAATCATCCCCACCCTAATCATGTTATGGGCAAACCGGAAAGAATGCCGAGAGTCCTATTCCCAGAACCAGACCCACCTTGAATCCGTGGTCCAGCCCTGAAAATTAGTTCCGCCCTTGAGCTATCAATCTAATATCTCTCAGGTCCGAACATTATCCTGTAGTTGATGATCTTACCGCAGTTTCCACTATTTAGCTTCGGATATAAACCCAGTCCCAGCTATGATATCTTTTGCTATTTGTCAGGTACAATAAATTTTACAAAAGGTGGAAAATTCCATAAAAATATCCAAAACAGATATAGCATAATAATATATGAGACTCTTGGGCTCAAACCTGGGAACAAATTCCAGGGGTTCAAGAGCCCCCTCACCACGTCAAGGTGGTCTCACTTCGAGTGAGAGCAATGTAGTCAAGATCAAATCATGAAACATTTTACTTTTCTTTCTTAAAACTTCAAATCAGTTGAATTCTTGGGTACTGCCGACGTCTTAAGGAATGTTTTTTTGAAAAGAAGAATAACTGAACTCAGGCATTCGTAAGTTTCTAAAGGAAAGGGCTGCCTATTTCTTTCTCATCTTTTACTTCCTTTTACTATTTACTTTTTCTCCCCGCTGAAAATTCTAGTCCTACTGCTCATGCCTTCTTCTATCTAGATAGTTTTCCTCCAGCATTATGCCGATGTTCACTGCCAAAACAAAACGCAGCATTTCCTCCTACCTTTATTTAGTATATTGTACAAAATTTCTAATACATTTTCATGTTTAGGTCCTGTAAAAATTAAGAATAAAAATTCAACCTAGAAAAAAAATCGGAATTCCATAGTGTTAAATTAGAGCACTACCCTGTTGAAGGCAAAGATTTTTGTGTTCAAACTTGGTTGCAGTTTCTCTATATCTCAAGTAGTCTTGGCTCTATTTCAAACCAGGCTCATACATAAAACATTGTGATGAGAAAGAGTAAAATTAAAATTGTGAAAGCTGTGACTCAGGTGGCTTGCGAAGAGGTCAAAAGGTCCTTCCACTAACACCTCTTGTGCTCAAAGCCTCTGATAGCAACTACCACCATTGAACTAAACCCACAGTCTGAACTAAACTTCAGACATACGATTTGTATTCACCCACTGAATTTACTTCACTCAACAATGACTTTTAAACTTTTAATCTATTCTAAAATTATTAAAAAAAAAAAAAAAATTCTAAACTCTACATCTTTGAAGAAGATAGCGGGAGTTATCGTAAGCTAAGAGCAGTATTATATAACCAGTTCATAAAACTACAATGTAAAAATGTACTAAAAAGCATGAGAGACAT
>NC_087206.1:42419294-42444294 GCF_015104395.2 Macrobrachium nipponense
TTTCGAGGCTACGTAAGTCCTTAGGTTTATCCAGAAGTTGTGCACGCATGGTTCATTAAACATGAACAACAAATTACACAATATTAAACATAATGCTATTACACATTAAAGCAGCGTTAAACTTTTAAGAACATACATGGCATTCCCGGCTGGAGCTTATCAAAACCTAAATCGACTACTTCTCGCAAGCATTTTCGCTATGGCTGCCGAGTCAGAGTCCTACAGCCTGTTCAATTTGTCTTGGGATCTCAGAGACAAGTTTCTCTCCAAAGCTTTGAGCAGTGATGGGAGGTAAATCCTGGGAGGGATTCTTGGACAAAATTTTAGTTACAACTTCCGTATTAAAACTCATTGCAGAATATGACCGTTGGAAAAATAAGTTTGTTTTGATATATCTGAGGATATAAAACATTTCCTCCAAGAACTGTTTATATTTCTACTCTTATGTAACCTGTAAAAGGTTTATCGTCGAATTTGGTAATCTGTGCTAAAATTAAGTTTTATTAAATATAATCTAAGATAACATAACACATTTTCATCAAGTAACCCTGAGTTGGCTTGCGTCAATGACCCAAGTAGTCATTGATCGGGGAACAAAAATGACGATGTCTTGGACAGAACTCTGTAACTTCATATATATATATATATATATATATATATATATATATATATATATATATATATATATACACCACACACAAATATATATACATACATGTGTGCGCGCGCGCACGTATGGATGTTATGAATTATAAGACCTGTATTTTAAAATAACATACCTAAACAATAAATATATATAGATTATATACATATATATATATATATATATAATATATTATATATATATATATATATCAAGTTATTCTTGAGGTAATTAGAATATGCTAGACTTCTCGTGAGTTATGGGGGAAGGCTGGTATTTATATGTATTGAATATTACGAAGAGCTAGCAATGTGAATCCCATGTTTAAAGTACGATTGATTCGAAGCTCGACTTGTTACGGATAGGATCATTAGTTTTAAGTAAACCCAAATGTAAATAACACTCAAAACCTATTTGGGTTTTCAGTCAATGGAAGTTGAACCTTTTTATTTCAGGTCATGCAAGACATATTCTCTCATTCGTTCGCGTTGGGTACTTTTGTGGTATGGGTAAGAAGCATAAGAAAAGTAGATTTTGATGGACAAATGCCGTTCTTACACTGAGAAATCATAAAGAGTAACATTTTCAAATACAAGTAATTTAACAGCAGATGAGTAAATGCAAGCTGGTCATTTTTTTCTATAACTCCATCTGATTTATTGAAATATTACCAATATTCATACAAAAACAGAAATTTGTGAGGCACATATTAAAAACCAAACAGCCGGATCCCACCAGAAAGGACTTTAAGTGAAACAAAGGACAAAACCCAAAATGAACCTTGACCTTTAGTAAAGGTGGAGCAAGAATGAATTCAGTCGAGTTATTTATACACGAGCTTGATGGCACGCTGGTTACGAAAGTGTACGAACCTACGTTCCCGACACTCCACTTTTCACACCGGGCCGGACAAACTATATATTGACTCTCCTTTCACTTTGGTAGAAGATTCTTTTAATTACAATTTTCAATTTTATCCAACACATCGTATCAAGTTTTACAAAAGATTAATGCTGAGCCGCAGAGAAACATCACGTGTCATCTGTCAAACAGAGCTGTTGGGAAAAACCTATGGGAAGTCATTTTTCACGTATATAGTATACGTATTTCAAGACGCTTCTGTCCGGCTTAATCTTATGGCGAGCTACATAAGGACAGTAGGCCGCGATGTAAGAGAAGCCTGTATAGAGTAATGACCTAATTCGTAATGTAATAAGCTAATAGCTTATTACGATAAACATACTCAGAGAGCCGTACTAACAGAGTGATATAATAGCATTTGATGATGACCTAACTTCCGTTACTTGGAAACAAATCCGGATCTGTCTCTTTAGGTTGGAATAAGTCTAATTTAATTT
Source organism: Macrobrachium nipponense (assembly GCF_015104395.2). NCBI lineage: Eukaryota > Metazoa > Arthropoda > Malacostraca > Decapoda > Palaemonidae > Macrobrachium > Macrobrachium nipponense. Next base: position 42,421,296 of record NC_087206.1, read on the forward strand.
CTCTTAATTGCACTCTCGGCGAGTCTGAGCCCCAACAATGACACACAGGGACCATTTCCCAAACCCTGAATTTCACTGTCCTGTGATTATGAATCCAGCATGAAGACAGATTATACCATAATTCTATTTGCTTTACTCGGTGCTCATTAGTGAGATGGTGCCCTCGTGGGCGATTCCTGACACAAAATTGAATGTTCCACACACACACACACAGAGACAGCAGAGAGAGAGAGAGAGAGAGAGAGAGAGAGAGAGAGAGAGAGAGAGAGAGAGAGAAATGGTGGCAAATGTAAGCTTACTAATGCCTTACACATTACGTTGTCAGTGAAGTTCTAATTTGTGGTAAATGTGGAATTATTTAAATAATCTTACAGTGTAGGTCGCCTTGCTTCTGATGCACCCAAAGCAATGCCACAAAATCATTTCGCAGCAATCAGTAAATATCAAAGTAAAATAACCAACTACCAAGTCAACACAGACAAAGGCATAACGTAAAAAAGAATAGATAATAAATGAAAAAAATAGTCTATCTTCGACACAATGATGCAAAAATAGCACTTTATACATGGGCAATTATGTTTCGTCGAAAATAAAATACTCTGGTAGTTAGTTCAAGCTACTAAAAATCCATTCCCCTTTCATGGATAGCGATATTCCGAAGTCCACAATCAAGAAACAAAAGTCACATGGGCAGAAGGGTGTTTAGAGCCAAGCGGCAGGTACCGGAACCATGAGGGTCAATAGCCAAAAGTACGTAATGGATTTCAACTAAATAATATTTTGTTCATTTTATGGGTTAATGATGGAAAATACGCGTCATCGTGAGTTTATGACCTACTACTTGTATGTACATATCAAACGTCCAACATGTTCTATCACAGATTTTTCCTCTCAGTATATCATAAATTTAAACTAAGTGACACACATACATATACGATTCAGAAGTGTTTTTTTTATGCACTGCATGGATGAATATTTAGTCACTAAATGAATCTTAAAAACACATAAATATGCAAAAAAAAAAAATGAAAATTTGTCAACTGCGTTCAAATAATAATAAATAAATTTTGAACCTCGTTTTTCGCAATAGACAAAATATACTTTATGTATTAGTCCGTATGTAACGATATAGCTTTTATGTGTGAATTACAGACTCAGAAGTCTTTCTAAATGTTGAATTTTTTTTTTAAAAAAGGGCGCGCTATGTTTAAGTTATCTACAAGAATATTCATCTGAAGATTTTCAAAAGCAACAGAAAATGAAAAAACATCTACATTGTGCTCTTTGAATATGTACTTAACAAACTACAAAACCCAATGCATCATCATCATCATAATAATAATAATGTTGGCCAGCTACAAGAAAATTAAAACTGGTACTCTACTGAATTATTTTAACTGCTCTTTAAGTTTATTTCTCAACTAAGGACAAATGTCAGTATCTTGTCTTATCGCAAGGGAGGGGGGGGGGGGGGGGGGGGGGGGGGTGGGGGGCCCTCAAACTTAATGGGTGCAGTACACTGTATGTAGGTCAAAGCACCTACTATGAGATTCAGGGCCTCTGTAACACGGTTTTTTCGCAATAACTTTTTATCTATGCATTTCATAAATATAACGCTTATTCAGAATACATATTATATCAACACATAAATTTTGAGTGTATTCTGCACTACGTAGGTTGAATAAATTTGGTACTTATAATGTAAAAAATGACCTTTTTTGAAGACGGGCCAACTTACTCAGAGAAAAGGTCGAAACGCACTCGTTACGTAACTTATGGACATCATATTCTTTCTTCTCTTTCTCGATGGATGATTGGCTATACGTAACGAAGGCTAAACCTCTGGCAAACAATGACATACAAATTTAAAATACAAGCAAAGCAGTACACCTTTCTGAATTCTGGAACCTCCCCACTGATAACTGTCATAATGAACAAACCAACAAAATATGTTAATAAATACAAAAACACTTCGATATTAGTCTAACTCCCAAAATAAGTTTCCAAAGAAATTACAGTCTACTTTATAGGTCACAATCAGATTGACAAGATGTAGGGAATAGTTGGTAATTTTAAAAAACATAGTAGACAAGCTTGATTTGATAACTGCTATATCCAATGTCAAGCAATTTTTATTTATTGTCTATCTACCTATTTACTGAAAAAAAAATAGCCGGTACCGTATATTGGCTTTAAACCTTCACCAATAATTATCGTCAGAATGGTGACTTCATGAGGCTCCACCCACTTTCGCCTCGTTATAATTCAGGATAACACTGAAGGCTACCATGGGCATTGTTGGATTAGAAAATTTAACTTCTGGCTATAAAATCTAATTTCTTTCTCGAGTAGTTGTAAGAAGTGCTAAATGATTCCTCAAGGATCCCAGCAGTTGGTCTAAACGTTTAATTCATGTATATTACTGCTATACTGTGCGGCACTACTGCTACAGTAGTATTTTTTTTTTTTTTTTTTTTTTTACTACGCTAGCACTGATACCCCACCCACATCTATGTATCGTTCCGACATTCATAAAGTCTTTGGGTTTCAGAGCCGATGGCATTGCTGTCTGGTGGATGGGAGGGGCAACATTTAGTCAGAAGGTGTTTGTTTACCTTGCTTACGTAATGAATGTTTTTCGACTCTTGGCTCGTAATCATTGGCCATGGCGTCGGCTAGTTCATTTTTACTCTATAAAAATCAAAACTATCTGGTTTAGGTTATTGATAATGCTGACAAAATTTGTGTGTGGTTGTAAAATATACATATGTCAACTTTCAGCTACATCCGATGCTTTGACAAGGAGCAAAGTCCAAAAAACCGTGTTACAGAGACCCTGAATCTCATAGTAGCTTGAACAAAGCATTATATTATTGCACCATATACATAGAATGCTGAGAGTACTATCCTCAAACCACACTCAGCAAATACTGAGGTCCCAACATCCTTGAGAGGTTGACTATCCTACAGCAGCTTACACTTTTAGCTAACAAAGAACCCTAAACCTAGCCGATAAACTTCTGCAGTTCACCAGGCAAGATAACTTTATGGATGCAAAACTTGACTGGAATGTGTATTTATAAAAGGCTTCCCCCTCCCCACTCTCGCTACCACCGCCAAATCTAGGTGGTCATCTGCAAATAATGACATCAGTAATTGTCATATTGACAGCTTGTAGGTCCAAGCATTTCAAGTAGGTGAATATGCCAGCGTTATTTCCATATCAACTCCAATCCTACAAAGGATAATTAATTCCTATTTACAGAGACCAATAATAGTAAAAGAAAAAGAAAAAATAACCATTATTTTCAAAAAGCATAAAATGCACAGAACATCACTCTCTGGGCATACCAAATTTCAGCTTACGGCAGAATATTATTGCTCTGAAGAAAATGTGTTTCTGCTTTGTGTCTCAATCTAAAGAAAGTTTTAATCACACACCCCAAATTAACAATAAATTAAAAGACACTGGGACCCAAGGCTTAATTCTTAATAAGATTCTCATATTTAAATTGACTAATCGCACCATCTTTCCATTACCATTTTTAGAGCAGCTGACACCTTCGAATGTAAACCCAAGTTCCCACTAATAACTTTTACTATTGATATTAAGAAAAAAGTGGAAATCCTCGCTATCAAACTCGGTGATTCAAAATCCCTTAACACAATGGACCTTTACTAAGAGAGAGAGAGAGAGAGAGAGAGAGAGAGAGAGAGAGAGAGAGAGAGAGAGAGAGAGAGAGCAAACTTCAATTCATCATCTATTGCCTACGAGTATAGTAACTGAAAAGATGAAACTATCGTCCAAAAGTTAGAGAGAGGATGGCAGGGAACTTCGGAATGGAGCCTTGGAAAAAAGAGGGTATATCGTCATCTATGACTTAATAACAAAGTTTAGCGAGTCTTGACATCTCTCTCTCTCTCTCTCTCTCTCTCTCTCTCTCTCTCTCTCTCTCTTTTATTGTTTATCCCAAGTTACATGTATATCCCCGTTTTTATGCATCAATCTTCCAATCAGGGTACCAAAATTCTCATACTCTCTACTTCATAATTTCCCTCTTTCATGTTCATTTTACAAAAGGATATACTAGGAGTGACGGACTTTTGGTGTCCCTCCATAAACCTCAATCTTAGAAGTCACGGCTTTTCCAAAACTTGACGATTATACTAATTTTCAAAACAGAAGACCCACCCTCCCGATAACTGCCTTAGTAAAGCATAATGGACTTTGCAAGGAAATGGGCAACCTTCGGTAATTATTTCTCTCTCCGTATTTAATTAAAGAAGCCAACCCAAGTATTTTCACTGCAAAGCTTATCGTAAGTTTCATATTACATACTTTCCTATTTCATAAGGACTACTTGAGATTTCCCAAGGAATTTATCATCATTGATAGTGATTGAATGACTAAGTGATTACGAGACTTAGATTTAAAGGCCAAGAACTGAAACTTATCAGTTATTCAGCGGTTTGATTTTACAATCTTCCAAAAAATAAGGAAAATTTAAAGGTTTCCCCCACCAAGAAATCAACCAGAAATTTTGAAGGTTTTCCCCACCATGATATCAACCAATCAATCAATAAAAACTTTTTCGTCAAAAATCTTGACCTCTTGTATGTAGCTTACAAAGTTGTCTAGTACATCTAGCATGTTATCTGAAAATTTTAAAACATCTTTACAGAGGACTATCACACAGTGAGTACTCTGAGTGACAGACCACCTCCAAAATAAAATGATGGGTCAATTTATCAAGAATATAATATTTAAAGGACCCTTTTGCAATCACAGTGTGGAAAACTTTTTATCACATTTTTGCATACTGTAGCTCTTCAGCCTTACCGTCAACTAATGCATTTCCCTGTACTTTTATGAATATTTGCCTTTAAATTTACGAAGATTACCATGTTCTGTTGCATCTTTAAGTTTCCCGTCAGCTAATCTTTTTCCTTGTATTCCTGTATGAACGGGAATCCAAACAAACTGAACAGATTTATGCCTTACAGACGTCAAAGAACCACTCTTGAGACTTATGGATTAATGGGTGAAAAGGGTTAGTTTTTTCAATGCTTCTCAAACACTTCTCAAATACTGAAAATAACTGAATCTAAATATTTCTTAGCCGCAAGTTCCAAAGCAATTACTATGGCTGTTGTTTCACCCGTAAAAACTGAGGAGTCTGGCAGTCATTTCTAATAAAAACTTACTGTATGCCCTCTTGGCAACTTATTCCATATTCCATGATGGAAAAAAAAATCATCCGTCCTCTAACCTCCAAAACCTAAATCCAGAACCAGGAGTTGCTAGTGGCGCACTTATACATACAAGAATACCTGACTTTGCTAAGCCTTTGGCCTGAACAATTTAGTAAAAGAAGGATAGAAGTGGCACGCACACAACTCTCCTTTATATTTAGGGCATAATCTTTATTTGGATGCTACATCTTTTTATTTGGGAAACTGTAGATATAAATATAAAAATCTGAGAAAGGTAAAAAATTAGGTTAAATTCATATAGTTTTAATGTAACTTCAACAATTCTTCAGATAAAGCGATTACCAGATATGATAGAGACGCTTGAAAAGGAAATAAATGATACAAAATAAAAGATAAAGACAGAGAAAAGTAATATTGCATTCAAAACGGAGCTTATGAATAAAAACGTCACACAAGAGAAAACAACACGTAAAAATTAAAGGGTAAAAATATGGGGGGGAAAGGCACACGCCTTTAAAACCGACAGCACCACGGGACTATGAGGGTTTTTTTTCTTAAATGAAAACATTTCTTTTCCACTTTTCAGGAAGCGTAACAAGGCCAATCTCTGCTCCCTTTGAAAATTCTGAAGCTTTTCTAAAACATTTTCACAGAATACCTGCCATATATGGATAATAATTAAGGCTAAAATCTAAGATTTTGCAGAAACCTAAAACATTCACAATCTTTCGTAAAACAATTTGGGTTAGTCGTTGCATGCTTCCGTGCACTTTAACATTTCATGTTAAAAACTAACTAAAAGAAAGTATCTTTGCATATAATCTGCAGACTTACATCCTCCCTATTTGAATTATGTACCAGGAATAAACAATATTCATCGAAATATAGATATATCTTTATAAAAGTAAACGATTTAAGAACGTTAAAAGGGAAAATACCATTTCTTCGCTGCACAGCATTCTGCCAAAGATTTAAAAAGTGAAAAGGTGAACATGTGACAAAAAATACTTCGCAACACATCACAGATATCAAGCGACGCAATACAAAACGAATTCTGGCACAGTCTAAAGAATTTCCTTTTCCATCATATCTGTGCTCACGAAGTCACGAGCAAACTGAACAACTTCACTAAAATGCCTGTATGAATTTAGAGTATATTCGACATTAACTTAAAAACCTATTTTCACTTAAAACCCGATTTTCACATGTACCTGTATTTGCAGTGTGTAGTTTCCCAAATTCTTTATAAGGAAATAAAAACAAAACCAGCAATCACTACCATATTAGGATATAACATTTTGGCAGGCCAAGTGCTGGGACCTATGTGGGTTATTCAGCGCTGAACGGGAAATTGATAGTCGAAATACTTGAATGATGTAACAGGAGGAAAGCCTCGCACTTGCGCTAGGAAATAATTGTTAGGAGAGGGTGGGAAGTAAGATGGAGGAAAAACAATATGAACAGAGGTATTTTCACCACTACTCATAGAAACAATGCTCCCAACCTACGGTATACTACTATCACGAACAAAAATTACAATTTTGTCATCTTGATTTTTCGTATTTAGCCATAATGTAATATACTTAAAGAGAAGTATATTCCAATTTGTAACTGCACAAATTTTGTTTTCCGCAAAGGTATTCATAAAAAAGGTTGAACTTGCTGTTCCAGCATCGTTGTTATTCCGATCAGTAAGGCTTAGTGCGTCAACATTTTATTGCTGTTGGGGATGAAATCAAAACAACAATTAAATCTCTAAGCATCCGAACTCGACTCTCGTTGCGTAGTTCGTCAACTCTCACCTCGTATTAACCGAAGTTTTAATATTTAGTTTTTATTCTTTTTTTAATTACTTACTACTCTTACACAGCCATTATCATTGTCAATAATATCGAGTATCATACATCTTCTGCAAACAGAGACGTCATGAGAAGAATTTAAATCAATATGTAAGTTTATCCTTAATTTTTACGGGTACATGGAAGCCTGTCATATTATCCAAGGAATATAAAATGAATGAATGAATAATATAATCAATAATTATCTGATGTCGTGACTACCAGGATCATTGGCGCCGAATGAAACTATTTGTACAACCAATTTGGGGAAAACACATACATCCACACACACACTTATATAAAAATACACTGAAAATTCCACATCCATTATTATACTACAGCTACGACAAAACCGCCACATACACACCAAACAACAACAAAGTTAAAAACTATACATATATACATTAAATATAACTATATAATATATATATATATATATATATATATATATATATATATATATATATATATATATATATATATATATATACACACACACACACACACACACACACACGAAAGAGAAATACCTAAATTTAAGAGCACACTCATACTCCTACTGTGCTTCTTCACCCAATATCTTTGCCAAACTGTAATTACCATCTCTATCTCTTTGTCTTTAAAGTGCTGCTCTCTCAGTTCCCGATGACTTGGGCATCCCACTAACAAATGCTTTATAGTCATCGGGACGAGGCAATCGTCACACCAAGGTTGATATTCACCGCTCATGAGATACCCATGAGTCAATCTTTAATGTCCTGTACGGAGGCGACTTATCGTTACTTCCCATTTCCTAGGCATAGGGTTCATACTTCCAAGGGTGTGTATGTGTGGCAAACTCTTTCATTCCATTTGGTCCTACCTCGTTCCATTGCTGTTGCCATAATCTAGCGATGAAAAAAAAGTTTCTATATGGTACAGCAATTGGGCTTGGTATCAGATTGGTTGCTGCTGATTTAGCTAGTTGGTCTGCTTTTTCATTTCCTTATATATTTACATGTGATGGGACCCAACAAAAAGATATAATAATCCCTCTACGCTGATGCAGAAATACCCACTATTAGAGTTTCAGTGTAAATGGATTAGTACTGAAAATTTTTAGTGCCTGTAATGCGCGTTTGGAATCACAGAAAAACAGATTGGGATCACTTGTCATGAGTTATGTAGAACACGTCAATAGTGAATTTCATTTATTTAGAGAAAAAAAAAAAATTTCTTTCTTTACCTTAAGTTAGACGTGCTTAGCCGGGACGAAGCCCAACACAGGGTCCAAAAAGGTCTTCAACGGCATAACGAACCACCTAGAAAACTACGCTGACAGAAGTAATGCGACAAAGTAAAAATAATAAAAGAGTTTAACCTAAAAAAAAAAAAATACGGGATAGTATCAGCTGGCTCCTGAATAATTGTAAGGCCCAAACCTATTAGGATGAAAACTGAGAAAGGAGGCTGGAGATGAGGGGAGGTTTGTGAAAGGTTAAGCACTAGAAAGACAAGAGTGGCGGCCTTTCAGAGGCACTTAGCGTTATACAGCACTGGGGGCGATGATGACGATGGGAACTCTATTAAAATTCCTTATTGACTTTCAAGGAAAATTAAAGTAATTATCAGTTTCACCGCACAATGTCATAAATTAAAAAGCAATTCATCCTCCATGCTGTCGTTTATAGTTCCAACAGCCAAAAATACATTCAAGAGACCAACAATTCCATAAAAAAATGTCACTATAATGTGATAAGAGTAACATTTTATCCAGATATGAAATGGAATCAAGGAGGATGCAATTAAAACTTTTAGACTTCTACAGGTTTCATGCTTCCGACCTCTTTTGTATATGTACGACTGAATTTAATTATGTTGCAACGACAAAGTTTTTAAGTTGCAACGTCCAAACTTTGTCGCAAAAAAAAAAAAAAAAAAAAAAACACCAGAGTAGAGCCCTCTGCTTGTGCCATGATGCACGTGAAGGAAAAGTCAATTGTCTGTCACTGGAAGAGGTAAGCTCTTAGGTTGTAAAAATATTTAAGTCGTTTACCAAGCAGTTTAATCGACAAATAGTTATTAAGCACAGTAAAACTCTTCGTGATGGCAGTCTCTCTCTCTCTCTCTCTCTCTCTCTCTCTCTCTCTCTCTCTCTCTCCAGAATTATGAATGTACGGCATGGATACTTTAAGGAGGTAGTTATGTCTGCTGGGAGTGAATCCTTTTGTAAAATATAGCCATTCATTCTTTTGGAAATACATAAATTATATTTCCCGGTATCGATACCTACTACTGTGATGACACAGGATTCAATCAGGTACTCTGATTAACTGATTTAAGATCTTGAAACCTTTAATAAATATTGTCACTAATACCTTAAATAAATAATTTGGGGTAACAGTACATTATCCTAATATAAATATTTATGAAGCATTCCCTCGTCCCAGCAAACTTTAAAAATATTTAAATGCCTTACATCCATAACACTGCATCTATAAAAACTGGGTCAAAACTGACGTATTTTAAATATTTTCAAGAGATCATGCTTACTCAAAAAACTTCAAACTCTCCAGAAATAAAAACATCGTCCATTTGATAACAATCATCAAGGTGCTTCAGAGCGGAAAAATCCTCTCAAGTCTCACAATGACTAACTGGGAATAGCCTGTCCTACTTGCGTAACAACATCGATCACGAGCTTTTATTAGAAATCTAGGTACCTGTTCAAATGAATACTTATAGGCATCTTCAAAAATCCACGTCCAACCTCAAAAGAAAAGACTTTCATAAAATGACATTCATACATTTCACAAATACTCATAAAATCATAAAACCACCTAGCACCTTATGACAACTGTAACTTTCTATCACTGAAAAGTATAAAATACTTTATGTGGGAACCATCACATTCTATCAACTTAAAAATACGGCTGTTTTAAAAACACGTACCTCTCGAAACGTTTTGAACAGAGAATGATTCAGTCAAGAGTACCAAACAGATAACACAAGACTGGTTGGGGTTGCATAAGTTGCATAAACATATAAAATCTATGGGTCACACATGTTAGCACATCCTCACAGTTCCTGTTAATGTCCCATTGCCTAGCATATTACTGTGTACCAACGGGAACATTCAATTTGGAAAAAACATTTTCTGGCTACAACTAGACAGCAACACAAGATCTGGCGACCTTCCCTGCTTTCATCCAGGCAGTTGAGAATTTGTTTCTAAGAGTTCATCTTACTCTGATAATTAAGCTGCCTGACCCTTTATATCACACCTTCATGGATGGTTCCCAGCAAAAGCCAAGACCTATACTGAGAAAGCTTACTGAACATCTATCGTTCTAATAACCCTATGACCAGCGGGAGCTCAGTACTAAAACTCGCTAGTTATTGCAGTCCAAGCGTGGCATCATTTAAAATTAATTTCTCTTATAAAATACAAAAACTTTAAAAAACATTATCACTATTATTTTATTATCATTATTATTCAGATGATGAACCCTATTCATACAGAACAAGCACACATGGGCCACTGACTTGAAATTCAAACTTCCAAAGAATTAGAAAGAAGAAATAGTAAGTAAAGGGAAACACAGAAAGAAGAGACCATTTGAAAAATTAATGATAAATGGACAATGTAAGTAAATAAAAATATAAAAATTAATTAATAAATAGAAATGTAAAAAAATTATTAAAACAAAAGGAGAATTCTATTAAGGAAGTAATGCATCGTTTCCACGCATCTTCGCTCGAACTTTTGACGTTCCGAATGCACAATTTCCCCAGGGAGACTGTTCCACAGTCCAACGGTGTGAGGAATAAAGGCCTGGAACTGAGAAGTGCGACAGAGAGGCACATTTACTGCATATTGGTGGTGCTGTTCAGCAAATCTGGTTGCTCTCGGCAGGAAAAAGGGATCAGGGATCAATTGTGAATGTGGAAGATCTGTTAAAATACAACTTGTGAAAAACAGACAAACAAGAGACCATCCGCTGACGGTCCAGGTCATAACTGCTAACATTAGGAAAGAGTAACCTACCACCACAAACCCATTTATCTAAAAAATATAAATCTGGCAGAAGGAGGAATCCACATCGAAGAACAGTATTCTACGCAAGGAAAGACAAATGACCTAAAACAGGTTGCACTGATTTCATCACATAAATTTATGAAGCCTATAATTAAAAATGCAAGTAAATCTTGGGTAAAAATAGAAGCCAGGCTGCATGAAGTCATTGAACCCAATGTCTGGAAAAACAGCTTCAAATCCGATGCCATCATCAGATTTGTGGGTATTGCATATAAAAGCACAACACCCTCTTGCTTCAGTGTGTTCTACAAAGGAAAGGCATTACTTCGGCATTTCTTTCTCTATGTAAATTATGTTAATAAACTTACAATATTCAATTTCTAGCAATCACAATGAACTGGCGAATGTTTACATCACAACACGATTCCGTTAGCCAAGTTATTGAAATTAAAGGGCCACACCCTTGGAACCGCCACCTCCTGGTATGTGCTAGCATAATTGAGGTGAAGCTCCACCAGTATACTCTTGACAGAAGATTGAAGGCTCGTGGTTCTAGCTTTATGTAATAAGAATAGCATTCCAGATTTCTAGTCTCTGTGGAGAGGTGACTGTGAATAACCTTCATCCATCATTCAATTTTGACAGGATTTGTGACTTGTTGAGTCTGAGTATCAGTTTGCACTCGGCACCCATGGAAGTGAGCAGAACTCTGAGCAGGACCATGTACTTTACACGTTCTGCCTTAAGAGTAACCAAATCAAGAGTGCAATGGGAGTTTGCTATTAAACACCTAACCACGTAAATCTTTTTTTCCCTATTGCACCGAGTCCTTTCCCCATTCACAAACTGACCTGGATCTGGAATGTCACGCATTACCCTACATGAACAAGAACACTATTTGTTGCCGAAATCTAAAACATATTCCAGTTGCAACTCTTGAGAATATGTTTGCAGTCCCATTAAAGGCTAATATAGAAAGATTAACTCCTTGTTTTGCATTCTTCTCACCACCAAATAATTAACAATGATCCACCTATTTATACTTGAAATGCACTAAGAGAAATTCTGATACATATGATCATTCCCATCTCAAACCACGTGTTATCGTAATCCACTTCTAAATACAAAAACTTACAAACTTTACATTTTGAAGATGCAATTGGCTTGCATTTCTAATATTCCATGCAGACTAGCACATCTGTGGTAAAAAGTTAGTTAGAAGTAAGATAGTCGTTACATTACGTAGTAACCATTTAAGTTTTCCTTTTGTCAAAAGATTGCTTGATTCAGCTTTGGTGAAATTCCTAATGTAATGATAAAATATATGCAAAAACACAGAAAACTCTCTAATAGACCCTATCAATACAATGTGGGATAGCACCAGTTGCTCAGCTTCTGGGAACTTATTATTCTAGTATATCTAAAACTTGAAAAAGGATAAAAATACCAAGGATCGCGCAATTTCAACGACCTCGGTAACTGCCACGCCATATAACTTAATATATCCATTAATCTTGAATTTTAAATAATTCCCTTTGTAATTCGGATCCATCTCAACTTCCTCCTCATAAGTAAGTGAATTTTAGACTCATAGCCCTGCAGTTGAGAATGAAGCCTTCTAACAAAACCTCTGTGGGAAGTAAGGGCAAAAACGAATCTCTTATTATGAAGAAACAGTGATAATCTTTCGAGCTTGCTGTCTAGCATGAATCAAAAACTTGAGATCATATATCATTGTAAGTTTTTCATGATTTTCCTAAAGCAGAAGATTTAAAGTAGCTAACCAAGAAGCTGGCTGTTCTTGGTTTAGTCAAAGGTAACATTCAAGATGCTTCCCACACATATGGGAAAGTAGTCAATATATTTTAAATGTATGATTATATTAACAGTTGTGTACTTTATGTAGCTAGTTTGATTATTGCATTGGGAATGTAATCCAGGTGTGGAGCTAATTTCTTAACAATTGTTAAAACAGACTCAAATTTTCTCATGGAAAAGTGTATATTGCATAAATAGAACAATTAAGGTATCATTTTGGAAATTTAACGGCATGAAGGTTCTCAGTTTAGGACCAAATTATATTTTGCTTTATATAATCATAATGGTTTAGGCGACCTAGCATATGCTAATTGCTTTTTCAATAACTATTCATTAAGATATTTCATAATGTTTAGGCGACCTGCAATATGCAATTGCACATTAACTATCTCATTAATTGATTTATTTCATAATTGTTTTCCCGCTACTAACAGACAACAGACATGAGAGAATGCAAGAATTCAGTCAGACACAACGTTCTCTACGAAGCAGTCTTCAACAAACAGTCTCCTCGCCAAGACCAATCAAGCCACCACGACAATTAACTCTCTTACTATACGAAGATGCGTATGAAGACCATTCAGTTTCTTTTTAGCATGGAGTAAATCATATTACCTCAGTAGCTCAAAGCCAGCCATTTCCACCAGTGTTCCTCTACAATTATTCAGCATCTTGAACTAGGTTAAAAACAGTTATGAACACAGTGATTCTTGTGGCCAAGTCTTTTCTTTATATTTCCATTTACTTTACAATAAATCTTGTTACTATTAATCATTTGTTGATTAAAAGGATACAGCATACTAATATGAATTTTTGTTCAATACGAGATTAGTTAATCTTTTGTTTATATTTAAAATTACCGTAAGACTCGACTCTCTATTCAACTTTTGGCAATAAACCTGGGCTATTATAACATGCGTTTTAAAATTCTACTTATAATTCACTTACAATCTTTACACGGGACTGCTTAATTTACATTACGATTTGTGGATTACACGATATATCTGAAATATTATAGCATTAGCGAGACAAAAGGGAAGGAAGCGGGAGAGAGAGAGAGAGAGAGAGAGAGAGAGAGAGAGAGAGAGAGAGAGAGAGAGAGAGAGAGGAAGGCATACCAAGAGCTTTGGGTTTCCTTGTGAAGTCTACCTATAGCAACGAGTAGCATTTTCTAATTATAAAGTTTTGGCTGATGCTAACATTTGAACATAAATACTCTAAAAATATGGAAGCGTATGTGGGGGACTACTACAGAATTGTTGCATTTTTTTATTATTACTAATGGTAGCTGGACCGTTCTTATTTGCACTTTAAATTTTCGAAAATAATTAATCGATATACCATCACCTTTATATTTGCATTTTAGAATCATAGTCCTGCAGTTGAGATTGAAGCCTATTAACAATAACTCACTGGGAAGTAAAGGTAAAAATGAATCTCTCATTGATGAAGAACGATGATAAACTTGACAAAAACTTGAGATCAGACATGAATTGTAATTAGTCATAGTCGAAAACTGTAAAAGAATAAAATTTCAGGTCCAACATAAAAGTATAATTCTGAACATTCATATTACTTAAAATACAATTTTCTGGGGCTGAATTTCTGAAATTTCGATGTTAATATGAAATATTACTACTGAATAATTCCACTTGTCTGCATTCAAATTTCATGTTATGAATATATGTATTGAAAAATTTTAATATATGTTGGGCATGAAATTTTATTCTTTTACAGTTTTCGACTATGACTAATTACAATTCATGCCTGATCTCAAGTTTTTGTCAAGTTTATCATCGTTCTTCATCAATGAGAGATTCATTTTTACCTTTACTTCCCAGTGACGTATTGTTAATAGGCTTCAATCTCAACTGCAGGACTATGATTCTAAAATGCACTTACTTATGAAGAAGAAATCAAGAGGGATCCGATAAACAATGGAAATTTAATATGAAATGCAAGATTAATGGATAAAATAAAAGTTACCTGGCGTGACGGTTAACGTGGTCGCTGAGATCAAATTAGGGAAGGGAATCTAAGGGTAGAACCGGGAAGAATTGTAACCAATAATTTTTTCACCACTGTGTTCTGATAGGTCAATAGCATTACGTAAAGGATAAAAAATCTACCGTTCGGAGCCATTAGCAAAATTTTTAGGGGGACAAGGAAGTCACATGAAATCGCGAATTTTCTACATTTTCGGGGTATATTACTAAACAATGCATTTTATCTAAATCATTATTATTTACGAAATTAGAGTAGATTAAATTACCTTTCTAATGATATATAATCATGTATAGTTTCTGGTATTAGTATAGCATCTATGATTCGACAAAGGTTGCTGTTAAAACCCTGAAAATGCATTATATCCGAATTTCGTCTTTCAACTTTTTTTATTGGCATTTTCTAAAAACGTTCGATATACGAGATAAATCAAAAAGCTTTCCACGCCTGAAATAATTTATATGAATAAGTTGAGTGTCATTTTGACCATAGCGAATTCCTAAGATTAGAAATCTTGAAAGTAGAGCACTTATGGAACTTGGTTGGGAACATTTTAAAAACCGAGAGGTACCACCTTCATAAATTGAGTAAAATATACAGGGTGTTTAGAAATTAAGTCCCTCCCCCTTCCCCCCCCCCCCCCCTTTCACAGAACAAACGGAAAGTTATGAAGTTTTCTGCTACAGACTATCTCCAAGTACATTACCGTAAGTTTCTATTAAGCTATTTTTCATTTTACATTTCTTGCATTTTCAGACTGAGTGACGAGTTAGATACAGCCATGGATAACGACTCGGAGGAAATCAGATGGATTGACCGAAAAATAGGCTTTAACCTTCAGAGAGGCCAGGGATGCTGGTGCATCCTTCATTTCACGTTCCTGGATAGCTAAATACATTAAAAAGAGATGAATCCGTTGTTAAAAGAAACTGGAACAAAAATCCATATGACTGTAATCACATAAAGAGTGAGAATCTTGGAAGGCCTGAAGTCCTTTCTCAGGAGCCAAAAGAAATCATAGCTGAGGCATTGGGTAGAATTCGTAAGAAAGTCTTTACGTAAATTGCCACTTGAACTAGAAACAAAAAGGGGAAAGAAGAGAAGTTATAGTGCTGTATATCGTGAGTTGAAAAAATCTGGTATCAAGCCATTTCATGTTATCAGCGAGCCCAAATCACTCAGCAACATCAAGCATACATATATACATATGTGTGTGTGTGTATATATATATATATATATATATATATATATATATATATATATATATATATATATATATATATATATATATATATATATATATATATATATATATATATATATATATATATGACTAGTAAAAATGTTCTGTTACACAGAATGGGCTCCTTTTTATTAGTTAGTATATATATATATATATATATATATATATATATATATATATATATATATATATATATTGACCCTATCAATTTTAGTTTATGGTGTTGGGGGGGGGGTCTATAATTTCTAAATACCTTGTACATTATCTTACACCATTATACAGACAATTTATAAAGACTATGTTATATATTAACAATGCAGCAAAGCTCTGTATATATATGTATATATATAAATATATATATATATATATAATATATGTGTATATGTATGTATATATATATATGATATGTGTATATATATATACATATATATATATATATATATATATATATATATATATATATATATATATATATATATATGTATATATAATTATCAATGAAGGGAAGAGGACACACACAGATGTACAAGCTCTCTTTATTGCGACATTTCGTAACTATTCAATTAATTACATCATCAGGCTGTTAAAATGAAAAATAAAATTCCTAGTAATTGTAAAAACAAAACTAAAAATTAAAAATTCAGAAATGCAAAAGCTAAAAAGATTATTCTTACAAAGTGTGCGTAATATACACATTAAAATTAAGGGAATTAAATTAATTAAAAGGACATACATTAAAATGAAAGATATATGAAAATAAATAAAAATTTCCAAAAATTGAAAGCAGCAGTGAACAGAGTTACAGAACAAGAGGTTAAGGACCGACCAAGAGGAGTGACTGCGTTACACTAAACGTAAACATAAAAACATAAATAAACAACACAACTCAAGACAAATACACAGTGAGGAGGACATATGGGTGTACAATGACGGAACAAGTTGTTTAATAAAGAGAGATTCCAGAATAACAAGGTCTTGCGGGTTGGTGATATGGCCTAAAATGCAGAAGTCTTTACTATCGATATGTGTTTTACACATTTTGGAGTGATTTCTAATATTGGAGTGTCCTGGGTTTGGAATTCTGCTGCCATTACGGAAGCTTACGCCACAATGAGAATCGATACGCACCTTGAGGAGTATGCTTGTGGATCCCACATAGGTCCCTGTTTGACATTCAGGTCAAGTATATCAATAATAAAGACTTCTGCATTATAGGCCATACCACCAACCCGCAAGACCTTGTTATTCTGGAATCTCTCTTTATTAAACAATGAGTTGGTTTTGAACAAGCTCACCACAACAGTGCCATGGCACTCGCCCAACATAGTGCAAATCACCCCTCTCCAGCCACGCCCTAGTACGCCCATCCAAACATGGTTGGAAACTGAACCAGAAGCATGGCTCGATCACAGAGTATGTGTTTGCCAACTATGGCCCCCACTGCAATCGAGATATCACTAATCCTTCACAAGCACATGAAAGGCAAGGGTTTGATTGCTCTGTGGACTCTGACCACTGCCAATCAAGGAGATCTTGAAGCTGTCAGAAGAGCGGTCAGAAGAGCGGTCAACAAAGCTTATGAAATTACTCCTGAATGATGGAGTCAAAAATGGCGTAGCCTAACCAAAGAAGCCAGACAGTCCTGGATGGACTGGACGTATCATAACGGGAAAAATTTCAACCATTGGCTGGATTCCCTTGACGTCAAACCACTTGAGGACCTTTCCGAGCGTGTGCAGTTGGAGGATTTCTTCTATTATGCTCCAAGCGCGAGCGAGCGCGCACGCACACACACACACACACACATATATATATAAAATATATATATATATATATATATATATATATATATATTATATATACATATAATATATATATATATATATATATATATATATATATATATATATATATAATATATATATATATACATATATATATATATATATATATATATATATATATTATATATATATGAGAAGCGTCCCACTACCATTGCTGAATGCTGCCGTTTGCCAGGGTGGCCGGACAGTTTCCTACTGAGCAATTAGCTGCTGGACACTTTGCTACCGGCTATTTTGTTACCAGTCATTTCACTACTAAGATAATTTGCTACAAGGCCATTTTGCTACCATAATAATGGTTTTTACTATCTGGTTCATTTGAATGGTCGTTTTTCAAAATTGGTTGTTTATGATTATTTCGCCACCACACAAAATATATCTGGCTCTTTTAATGATCGTTTTTAACCCTGGTTGTGTTTAACCAATTCTCGCCAGTCTGCTACTGTTTCTACATTTGGTTGAATATATTTTTTCCAGTGCCTCATTTAATTACTTCGACAAGAAATGGAATGAAATTAGTGGATGATAAATGCAAAACGAATAAGGATGGTTCAAAAAAGTATTAGTTGTGCGAGAATAGATTGTGTAAAGCCTGTGTACACACATACTTTTGATAATAAAAATAAAATTGTTAAGACTGTCAGTGTGCCTAATCACAGCGCTAAAGCTGAAAGAGTGGAATCAAAATTAGCGATAGATCAAATGAAAGTGAATTCCGCGTCAACACAAGATGCCCCTCGGACCATCATATGCAATGAAACGACCAACATGAACGAAGGTGTGCTTTCAGAATTACCCTCAAACTCAACTATCAGGCGTTGGAGACTAGTCTTAGATAATTCACCACCTATTCCTCAGGAACGACATAGTTTTGCTTCCTGATCAATACTGCTGCACTGACAACGGTTTCAAGTTTCTACAGTTTGACAGTGGTGAACATGATGATGATGATCATCATCATCCAGGTGCCATATCCCCAAGGACGTCGGCAATCATGGCTCGCCATTCCTCTCTATTTCCGGCTCTTTGCAGCAACTGAGCTGCAGACATTCTTCCTCCAGTCATTCTTACCGATCCATCCATATATTTTTGTCTAGGTCTTACTCTCGTTCTCCCACTGACTTTACCAGTGAGAGAGAGATGCTCTATATCCTCTTATTATGAGACCCACAAACCGCTTTTGTCTACTTCTCACAGAGGCCAAAAGCTCTCTTTTTAACGCCTGCTCTCTCTAATACTTCCTCATTAGTTTTCCTTTCTGTCCATGATACCGAAAGAATTTTATTGTTTGCAAAAGAACTGGGCATCGATGGCCTAAATAGAGTTAAGAATTTGGCTGCAGAAAGAACATTTAAGTGCAGCTCAACTATATACTTTCATCTTTACAACTTACACATTCAAGACAACGGTATTAAGTGTTCCAAGAATGTTCACCTTACTGCCTGATAAGACACAAGCCACTTACAATAGGTTTTTTACTACGCTAACAGAACTGCTGCATAATGCAGAACCAGACACTATGATGCTGGACTTAAAAACATCCATCAATAGTTTCTAATACTTATTCACAAGTGTAGATGTTACATGTTGCCTGTTTTATCTCTCACAAAATGTTTGAAAGAAATTTTTACAATAGGTTTGAAACCATGATATCACCATGAGGATGATTTCAGTCTAAAAGTGAGATGTTTGTCAGCACTAACTTTCCTTCCGGTTGATGCTGTCGTAGAAGGATTTAAGAATCAACTTATGATGATGTTTTCCCACAGGAGCTTGTTTCATATTTTGAAACCAATTATACTGGAGGAGCGAGCGGTCGTGGTCAACGAAGACGAGGAGTCGAGCCAGCCTTCCTATTCATTTATGAAATGTTTATGCGTGCAATGAAAATGGTATGCCACGCAAATATAATCATATCGAAGGATTTCACAATGCACTAAAAACCCCAAATGACTAATATCCGCCCTAATATCTGGTCCCTCATCACTGCTCTAAAAAAAGAAGCAGCTCTCAGTACAGCAAGAATTGCCCATATCAATCGTGGAGACCATAACCAAGAGGAAAAAATACAGGGATACTGATCAACGTATAAGAATTTTGCTAGGACAGTATGATCCTACAACTAAACTCCAATATCTTCGAGGAACTGCTCTCAATCTAAAACATTTTTAAATAAATATATATTTTGTTTTAATCTATTATGAAAATATATTTTACAACGATCATGTAGTTGATTTAAATTCAAAATTATTATACTAGCTATGGATTTATCTGTATGGTTTTTATTTGCACAATAGGCAAAAACACTTACATATTTACTATTGCTTTATTTGGAAAACATACTTACATTAAGAACTACCTATCAATATTCTTTAAAAAATAAAAAGCAAAATGGCCAAGTAGCAATTTATCCTAGTGGCAAAATGACCAGTAACGAAATAGCCGGTAGCAAAATGTCCGGGAGCAAATTGTCCAATAGCAAACTGTCCTAGAACCTCTATGATTGGGAAACACATCACCCCCAACTCAGCTCTCTCAGCAAGAAAATTACTCCTTAAAATTTTACGTCCTCAACGGCCCAGACCAAGAATGGGCCCATCTCTAAGCCAGTTACTTGCAACTTCTGCGAACGAACTGGACATACCACTGAGCAGTGTCGCAACAAACCATGTAACAGCCAACACACTGTGACAACCTCTACCCCTACAAGCTCGGGTGATGCAATGCTTCCCCGAGCCAGCAGCAGGCCTGCTCCCTTTACTGGAACAGTGCCACACAAAGACTACAGCCGGAACTATTGCACTGTGTGCAAAGTTTACGGACATTCTGCCTTGTGGGCAAAGTGCCCAAGCCAGACTGTTACACTTACCATTGCCTTGGCGGTAGTCACGCCCTCAACCTTAGGTCCTCACGCCATGTCAGAGCTTTTGATGACTGGCGCACAGATCTATTTCATAAGAGAACATCTAATCCCCTATGGAGCCACCGTTGACAGACATAACCTCATTACTGTAGAGGCAATAAACCATATGATGATGATACTTCCAAAGGTTCAACTGAGGGTCACCAGACCTCATTACTCAAAAATCTGCAGGCTTGCAGTAGTTAGATATCTTCCTGGAGGTTATGACGTTCTCCTAGGACAGGATTGAAGGCCTCCACAGACAGTCCTCCACGAACTATACTCAACACACTGTCAGTGCCACTTGAGGGCCTGAGCAGTGCTACACTCCATCCATCCTGGATGCTGAGCCATCCTCTAGTACAAATTCTGTGCCCAGCCCGGAATCCAATCCAGTGTCGGAACCCACACTGCATCTCCCTCCAGGAGATCCCCAACATGGTACAGTCTTACATCCCAGCTTGGCGCCGCCACTAGTGTCAGACCAAGACTTAACCCCACATAAACCTGAATCCTATTCAGACTCCCACGACCATGGCGGAAACTCGCACAAATGTGTGGCCTCACAAACCATGCCCGAGTTGGTCATTGCCAGCAGTGAGGCTCCAACAACTGCCAAACCTTTTTCCTTTCCTTCCACATCCTCAGAAAATAATACTATGGAAAGTTTTACTATGGCCCATCTGAAAGCTGAACTAAATGAACTACGCCAGCAGATAACAATTGTTGGCACCCTCAAACCTCCCATTGTTGAGGTAGTAGGAGTGCCTAAGATGACAACTCCTCCTTGGGATCTGGTTTCACAGGCTCCTCCTATACCAATGAACAGGCTGGCTAATAAAGAACCAAGGAAGAGGGGTACAAGTCATAGGTCTTACAGGTAGCCTACAAGAGCCACTGGGCTCTCCTGGCATTAGCCAAACCTGGCTCAGTGCCAAATTTATCTGGGTGTGCTGGCATAAGCCAAACCTGGCTCAGTGCCAAATTTATCTGGGTGTGATGGTGCCTAATCCAGAGGAAGTGCCACTTCTTTCACACTTCTACTCTTCGCCCTTTGTGTGGGTGTATTGATTTCCTTTGTACCTTTAATATCAATTTACGTTGCAATTTTAACCCCCTTTTCTTCCTTTTGTCCTAGTATTTACTCCTTAGTCTACCTGGTAAACTTCCTGTGCAATGGTGCAAATTACACAGTGCCATCTACCAGTCATACTGGTACAATTATGTTCATACTGACTAAGGTCAAATAGTGGGTCAAGAATCTCCATATACATTATTTTAACTTTTGTATGAAAATTTTGTAAATAGTTAGGGCTAAAATTTCATTTTGTATAGTTAGGATAAACCCTATGTAACGAAATGTCATTGTACACATTGAATAAGTAAAACTATTTAATCATTCAGCTTACACTTAATAATTTGCTACATATATTTGTTCATAGCCTACAAGCCATGTAGAGTAAAACTTTAAAACTTAGCAAAATCTTGTGGGCAAACCTAGCTTCAATTTTAATCTAAGTAATATACATTGGGACGTAAAGCTGTAGGAGAAAGATTTCTTAACCCTTCATGCTTGCTAAGATATTCACGCCCAGAAAAGGCGTAAAATGTATTTTTCTGTGGGGAGCTGTAATGTACATACACAAGATGCACGTTGAAGCCTCAGTTTTAAGAAATCGGTAAAATAAAATAAGTACAAAATTTCTTTTCACTTCTGTAAAAATCAAGACCACCCAAGAAGGTGTATGGAAGCTGCATCTGCCCACTCCCTAATAATTAAAAATTCGATACAGCAGATCCACCTACGTCGCTCTCCTCCCATCAAACAGCTCAATGGTCCCCATTGTCATACTTTTCCATACCTGGTGCTGTCATTCAAATTTCATTTCCAGGCAACCATCAATACCCCAAGAAAGGAGAGAAGAAAGACGGCTGGAGAAGTAAAGTCTTAAGAGACATTCACTTAGCAGACTGTCCTTTTCACACTACGGAAATTTTCAAGGTCACTCACACCCCTTCTTACTGTCCAGGGTCGAGACTTCTCTCCCCCCATAAGCTCATTACCATATGTCCAGCTCTAGTCCAAGACTCCGATTGTCAAAGGAAAAAGCAAAGTTT
>NC_087206.1:42449294-42459294 GCF_015104395.2 Macrobrachium nipponense
CATACAGTCTGGTGCAGTTACCCCTGTAAAAGGAACCGGTGGGTCAATCGAGTATGGCCAATTATCAGGCGATATAATATTAACAGTTTTTTACCCTACGGTTTTGTTGGAATCCAGATGGCCAATGTTTAACAGTTTGTCTGATCTTCCTGTACTTTTTATTGTTGGCAGAAGGGGAGACGACCAACCGCGCTTGCCATTTATTTTCATATATAATATGAACGAATAGTCCATTTCAAGTCGACAGCAGGAAGATGGTGGAAGAGAATGTCATCTTTATTAATGACATCTCTTGCTTCATGGTCAGCAAGTTCGTTACCAGCAATACCTACATAGGCATAGACCCAGCAAAAATAGACTAATTTGAATTTGGAAGCAAGCCTATATAACCTTCTTGAATATATTGAATAATTGGGTGTTTAGGGTCATATTGCTTAATGGCCATAAGTGCACAATAAGAATGAGTAAGAATATTGTGAAAGTATTACCCTGTAGAATAGAAACAACCTCAAGAGATTTCGCTAATGCAGTTAATTCAACTGTAAAAATAGAGGCATTATTAGACAGTCTGCCAACATGAACAGCAGCACAACCAACGCCACTTGATGTCTTTGATCCATCAGTGAATAGTTTGACAGAATCCGAGTATATTTGGTCACGATCAAGAAAACGAGCCTTCACTTCTAGGACATAACAGATTTTTTAACCACAGCTTTTTGACAGACCGATGGTTCTCGGGTCAACCAAGGGGGCAACCTAGAGCAACGTATTGCCTTAATTCTTTGGTCTTTAATAGAAACACTGTCAACTGCAGCATTAATTCTTTCATGAAAAGGCTTGGATGCTCTAGCTGCTAGAGTCTAGCATGTGCAAACTGATGTGGACTGTTTTGGTTAAGAATAGATGCTGCAGGGTTTTCTGGACAACCTCTTAATTTGAACATATACCGCAGTCCCAGTTCCTATCAACGTAAGTCTAAGGGGAGCTCTCCAGTGCCAGTATATAAACTTTCGACTGGAGATGTCTTAAATTCACCAGAGCATATTCTTAGACCAGCAAGATGAACTACATTCAACTCCTTAAGTTTGCTTGCACTTGCTGAAGAGTAGACCTGGCAACCATAGTCAAGCTTAGATTTACATCCCAATTAAAACTTGAGACTACTTTTAAAATGTTACGAGACTTAACATATCACCTCGTATTTCCATGTCATGAAGAAGCTTAATAATACTTTTTCGAGACCGACAAAGACTCCAATAGTTTGACTGCACTTCAAGAAATATGGCTGAATTTGGGTTGATAACCTTATTAGTGGGTCCAGAGTGGAACAATTTCTCCTAAATCCAAATTGGACAGATGATGATACCAATTTTTCTAGAGATGCCAAGAATATACCATCAATTCCAAGAATATACCATCAATTAAAACAATTTGTACTCACAACTTGTAAGAGATATTGGCCCATAGCTTGTAGGAAGATATGGATCATTCAATAGTTTCTTAATGATTGCAATATACCAAGAAGGAGGAAGAATACCAGTTTCCCATATTTTGTTAAAGATTTTAAGGATATAAGATTTAGCTGAATCTGGAAAATTTTTCAGCATGCTTTAAATAATGTTATCATTCCCAGGGGATCCTGATTAAGATGATGATAGAACATCCCTTAATTCCGTCAAAGTTAACTTGGAATTATAAGATTCACCATTTCCAGAATTTAAATCAAGGGAAATGGATGAATTCCTAACATTCTGGAACAGAGTTGAATAATTCCTAGAACTCGATACTTCGAAGAAATGCTCACCCAATTATGCAGCAAACTTCATTATGTTTGTTTGTTTGTTTGTATGGTGCTTTTACGTTGCATGGAACCAGTGGTTATTCAGCAACGGGACCAACGGCTTTACGTGACTTCCGAACCACGTCGAGAGTGAATTTCTATCACCAGAAATACACACCTCTCACTCCTCAATGGAATGGCTGAGAATCGAACCCGCGACCCCGAGGAGGAACGCCAACACCATACCAACCACGCCACTGAGGCGCTCAACTTCATTATGCTTGGTGACATGGTCTCCATTGATTTTCAGACAAGGTGTTGGAACATATTTGCCGCTTAGTTTTCTAATCTTTTTCCAAATCAACCTGGTTGAGGTCTTAGAATTTATGCCATTATATATATATATATATATATATATATATATATATATATATATATATATATATATACACACATAATATATAATATATATATATATAGGATATATATGTATGTATGGATATATATATATATATATATATATATATATATATATATATATATATCTATATATATATAAATATATATATATATATATATATATAATATATAATATATTAAGCCAAGATTCTCTTTTTACTTTAGAATATTTCCGCAAAGATGAATCCAATCTTTCCTTGCTTCAGCACCTTTAGTTAAGCTATAAAATGAAATGTCATTCTTTTTCCTGTATTGGAATATCAACCAAATACTTCACAGATGGTAAACATTCTCAAAGAACTAAAAACTAAAGCGTTAAAAGATATACAGTGAAAAAGACTACAGAGAATCTATCTGATGTCTCGGATGTTCAGTAAACTATAAGAAACTGAACTGAAAGCTTGGTAACCCAACTTGACGCCAGCCCTCTAAGTGACGAAGTAGCTTCGAGGTTACCCACACCCTCCCACAAATAACTTTAACTGTTCTCTATTCCCGGAGGATATTCTACAAGAAAAGGCTCAACAGACTTTTAAAACAAACCCATGAAGACCAGCGATTTTCTAAAATTGGAAAACTGATCTACTGGCTACATGGTAAGCACGAACATCTGATAGTTCCTCACTGGACGAGTGGTTTTCGCACTCGGCTTCCAATCCGGTGGTCCAAATTTCGATTCCCGGCTCTGCCAACGGGGAACCAGAGTAATTTATTTCTGGTGATAGAAATTCATTTCTCTATATAGTATAGTTCGGATCCCACAATAAGCTGCAGGTCCCGTGTCTAGGTGACCAATTGGTTCCTAGCCACGTAAAAATATCTAATCCTTCGGGCTAGCCCTAGGAGAGCTGTTAATCATTTCAGTGGTCTGGTAAAACTAAGATATAATTAACGAACATCTGATCTAACAGAGGCCGATGGGGGGGAAATAGGGTACCGGAATTTTATCAAAAAGAGGACAGAAGTCCGAACTCCCTTCGACAAACCAATGTATTGTCTAATTTAAGCGAGTCACTATTTCGGGGATGTCTGGCTAGGGGAAGAGGAGATAAGTCGAAGTCATTTGGCGCCTGATCATTAGCGCTTCATCTCTGGACCATCCATCTCCCACCTCCCTCCCATCGAGGATTTGCCCTACTTCCATCCATCTTGCATCCCTTCGATATACCATTAGAGGAGGGATAACGGAAAAATATCCTGCCTACTTGAGACTTCTCAGTGAAGACAAAGGAGTAAATAGATAATCGCAACAATTCTATAAAAACAAGCGGGCCCAAAAAAGGGAACAACAATAGATGGCCGAGATATAAAAGTCTACATCATTCTTCAAAAGAAGTACTACTAACGAAAGACGTCCTACGCAAACTTCACTGGATTTTAGAAAAAAAAATATGATCATACCGACTAGTTACCTATATAAAAAACAAGTAAATAGGCCTAAAATATATACTACACATGTGACTGGTCCTCAAAGATTGCGTTACCTTTCCTCCGAGTCGCAGAACAACGTCCAGCAAACTTCGGATGTTCAGATTAATCCCGCTTTCTGTAATCAATAAAACTTAGTTAATTAATTAATAAATTATATATATATATATATATATATATATATATATATATAGATATATATATATATATACATACTACATACATACACACACACACACACACACACACACATATATATATATATATATATATAATAATATATATATATATATACTATATTATATATATATTATATATATATATATATTATATATTATATATATATATATATATATATATATATATTATAATTTCCATTTTCCATCCATTTAATTTAATAAGCAAATATCTGTTGGCGCCTTGTTCCAAATCTCCTTTTCATAAACTTGATACTTCTTCCCTTCTTTAGTGTTTCCTCAATTTTGGTCTGATTTTGTTTACGAATGCCTTGGGGTTTTAGTTTGTTTGTGCTGGTTAGTTCTGCTACTTCCATTTCATCATTCTTGGATTTTACCCTTATTTCCAATGGTTTCTTTATCAAGTTTTTGGTGTTTTTTTATAGTTTTCCTTTACCTTGTTTAGGAGTTTTTCTACCTATCTCTTGTGCTGATTCCAATACAAATTTTGTTAAGTTATATACTATTCAATTCTTCTATACTTGCTTCCATTTCATCATGTATCTGGGAGTACCTATTTTGTATTGCCTAACTAAACTCATCAGATTTTTCTCTCATTACAGGAATGTTTATTTTCTTTCTTAAAATTATTTATGCCCAAGCGGGCACCATATGCCAACGTTTCACATCACATGATACATCATCAAAGCTGGAATACAAATGCAAAAAATTAGCGCCACAGTGGCGTGGTTGGTATGGTGTTGGCGTCCCACCTCGGTGGTCGAGGTTCGATTCTCGGCCATTCCATTGAGGAGTGAGAGATGTGTATTTCTGGTGACAGAAGTTCACTCTCGACGTGGTTCGAAGTTACGTAAAGCCGTTGGTCCCGTTGCTGAATAACCATTGGTTCCATGCAACGTAAAAACACCATACAAACAAACAAACAAACAAATGCAAAAACTAAAACAAGAACTTGAAAGGAACACCTGTTTGTTGTTTACTCTCCGCGTCCGCTTTAGGTATCTTTTGTATGTTTATTTTCTCCCTGTCTTTTTAACCAGTTTTCAGCTCTTACATTGGTAAGTGCTCTTTTCAAATTCATGTTGAAATTTTTGTATTTGTAAATATCAAAATATTTTTTATGCGCATAAGTGATGTTTTTAGTGTTCATAGTCTCTCTCTCTCTCTCTCTCTCTCTCGTCGGTCTCTCTCTCTCTCTCTCTCTCTCTCTATATATATATATATATATATATATATATATATATATATATATATATCTAATATATATAATATATATAGGTGTTCCTTTCAAGTTCTTGTTTTAATTTTTGCATTTATTTGTTTGTTTGTATGGTGTTTTTACGTTGCATGGAACCAGTGGTTATTCAGCAACGGGACCAACGGCTTTACGTGACTTCCAAACCACGTCGAGAGTGAACTTCTATCACCAGAAATACACATCTCTCACTCCTCCATGGAATGGCCGAGAATCGAACCCGCGACCACCGAGGTGGGACGCCAACACCATACCAACCACGCCACTGTGGCGCTAATTTTTGCATTTGTAAATGTTAGAATATCTAATGTGCATAAGTGATGTTTTTAGTATTCAAAGTCTGTAATTTTCCCGCTTTGATGATGTATCATGTGATGTGAAACGTTGGCATATGGTGCCCGCTTGGGCATAAATGATTTTAGGAAAGAAAATAAACATTCCTGTAAGGAGAGAAAAATCTGATGAGTTTAGTTAGGCAATACAAAATAGGTACTCCCAGATACATGATGAAATGGAAGCAAGTAAAGAAGAAATGAATAGTAACTTAACAAAATTTGTATTGGAATCAGCACAAGAGATAGGTGGAAAAGTTCCTAAACAAGATAAAGGAAAACTATCAAAAAACACCAAAAACTTAATAAAGAAACCATTGGAAATAAGGGTAAAATCCATGAGAGATGAAATAGAAGTAGCAGAACTATCCAAAACAAACAAACTAAAACCCCAAGACATTCGTATAGATTTTATACAATGCTGTACAAATGTGATATAAGAAATAACTTTGCCAATAGAAATAATGAAACACCTGAGCCGGTACCAAAAGTAACAGTATGAGAAGTAAAGAAAGCATTAAAAGGCATGAAAAGAAACAAGGCAGTAGGAGAAGATGGCCTAACAATTGAAGAGATTTCATCATAGTAAAACTCGCGAAACTTACACAAAATGTTTGCAAGAATGCTCTATACCTACAGCATGGAAAAACTTTATTATATCAATTCACAAAATGGGGGACACAAAAGACCTGAAAAATTACTACCCAGTAAGTTTACTCTCTGTAATATATAAAATATTTACAAAGATCATATTAGGCCAAATAGAAAGACAGCTGGACTTTAATCAACCAAGAGAGTACGCAGGTTTTAGAAGTGGGTATTCAACAACTGAACATATCCACGTAATTAGCCAGCTAAAGGAAAAATCAACAGAGTATGACAAACCACCATGTATGGCATTTATAGACTATGAGAAAGCTTTTGATTCTGTCAGAACTTCAGCAATAATAAAGGCCCTTCAAAAGCAAGAAATAAGATGAATCTCATGTTAGAACGCTTGAAGATATCTATACAGGTAGTACAGCAATCCTAAAACTACACAGATAGTGAGAAAGTTCTGATTGAGAAAGGAGTTAGACAGGGAGATACAATCTCCCCTAAATTATTCACAGCTTGCCTAGAAGCAGTTTCTAAGAATTTAGATTGGGAAAATTTAGGAATTAACATTAATGGGGAATACCTTAACAACTTAAGATTTGCAGATGACATAGTTCTATTCAGTGAATCATGGGAGGAATTGCAAAAGATGATAGATTTGAATAGAGAAAGCAGAAAAGTAGGACTGAAAATGAATATGAGTAAAACTAAGATGATGCTCAATGAAAATGCAGAGACAAATAAGGGTTATGGACGAACCTCTTAGAGATTTTTAATGAATATATGTATTTAGAGCAGACAGTAAGTGTTTCCCCGGGACATGAGACCGAAATTAAAAGGAAGATAAGCACAGGAAGGAGATGTTTGTATGGTGTTTTTACGTTGCATGGAACCAGTGGTTATTCAGCAACGGGACCAACGCCTTTACGCGACTTCCGAACCACGTCGCGGGTGAACTTCTATCACCAGAAATAAACATCTCTCACTCCTCAATGGAATGGCCGAGAGTCGAACCCGCAACCACCGAGGTGGGACGCAAACCCCATACCAACCACGCCACTGAGGCGCTCACAGGGTGGAGAGCTTTTGGTAAACAAAATGAGATTATGAAAAGTAAAATGCCCCTTTCTCTAAAAAGAAAATTATTTAATCAGATGGTCCTACCAGTAATAACTTATATATCAGAAACTTGGAGCCTTACTAAAGCCTTAGAACATAAACCAGTTACAAATCAAAGAGTTATGGAAAGCATAATGATGGGAATAACACTATGAGACAGAAAACGAGCGACATGGATACGAGAGCACATTAAAGTAACGGATATTCTAACAAGTAAGAAAGAGAAGTGGGCGTGGGCAGGACATATAATGAGAACGTTGGATAATAGAAGGACAAAAAGAATAACAGAATGGGTCCCGAGAGATTGCAAACGAAACAGAGGAAGGAAGAGATGAAGAATGGATTGATGAGCTAAGAAAATTTGCCAGTAAAGACTGGCATAGAAAGACCATCAACAGATTGATTGATTGACTGATTGTGTATCAAAACTGGCATCACAACAACCAACAACAGAAGGGATTGGAAGGACATGTTAGAGGCCTTTGTCCTGCAGTGGACTAGCAACGGCTGATGATGATGATGATGATGATGATGATGATTATATATTATATATATAATATATATATATATATATATATATATATATATATATATATATATATATATATATGAATGAACGCACTTTGGCTCTATAAAATGGCTAAGTTGAGGAGATATTTCATATATATATATATATATATATATATATAGTATATATATATATAGATATATATATAATGTATGTATATATGAATATCTCCTCAACTTAGCCATTTTATAGAACTAAAGTGCGTTCATAGACGAACGCAAAGCATAAACTCCGCCCCTCACTCTCTCTGTGCACTCCTATCTCTTCCTCTGCTGCCTCCTTCGCATTTTGCAGGTATTATGGGAGAAAAGGCTGTGTGTGGACGAACTACAGCATCCAGGTCTAAGATGTGAGGAATTTTGACCTGTGCCCGATCTCACTCGATCGCCAGCCCTGATTCAGTCAAGACCTCTAAATAGTGTTTCCTTCCCCCTTCTCCGGCCCCCCGCCACCCCCCTCCGCCATTGTGCTGAGACAGCCATGTGCTCTGTCCTGTGTCCCTGACCTGCGACCCTCATGAAGTCCTACCATTATACCAACTCAACACCAAGTGCCCCCTTTGATATAAGAATCCAATTCGAGAGCTGTGGTTCCCTTGAATAGATTCGTATTAACAATCTTTTCCTCTCTTGCATTATCATAACGTCCTACCATAATTTATTTATTCCTTTGTCCTCTGAGGAAGTTTGAGAACATAACTTTTGTCTCACGAAGTTCACATGTCCGAGGCATCACCTCCATTGTCTCCCTAGCTCCTGCCCCCATTGTGTGGATAGCACATGTTACAAATTAGCCTGTATTTGCAGCTCTCCCCTGCCCCTGCCTTGCCATGTGTGGACATCTCTCCTTCTTTGCTTATGCCTGACAGAATTTTACACTGGAATCTTTACCCGTGTCACAGACACGTGTCTGTTGCTAGAAGCAGCTTTCAGGAGTTAGGTTGGTCTGGAAAGGGTCCATGTGCGTCGCTATTGATGCCTTAATTTCATAGAGTAATATTAAATGTAAATATATATATGTAAAGTTAACTCTTGGAGTTTCCATTTGACTTCCTATGTGCTTATCTTTGTCATTGGGCCCTCAGCCAACCAGTAATTTTGTGATAAATGCGCACTGGTGTCTCCTCTTCACATGTTGTAGTCAGATATAAACATTCCATTAACTGACAGCTGAGAAGCACATTCATTTCAATAAATATATCATATATACAGGGTGTTTTGAAGAGCACCGACCCCCCTCTACAGCATAAACTAAATCGATATGGACGAAAGCAAAAGTAATTCAGGACAGGTATTTATTTAAGCTTCTCTCTGAGTATTTAATATTTTGTGTGTCCTCCATCTGCCTGCTTTCAGCAAATCGCAAAAAAGCTGAAACTCAAAATCCATTTCATGTGATGCGGCAACATGGAGAAAGTCAGCTTCATCCCAATCTTTAAGAAATGAACCACAAAACCATGCACGGTCTTCTCTCTCTTGCTGAGTGATGTTGGGCTTGCTGATAACATGAAATGGCTTGATATCAGATTTTTTCAACCCACGATATACCGCACTGTAACTTCTCTTCTTTCCCCTTTTTGTTTCTAGTTCAGCGCCAATTTGCGTAAAGACTTTCTTGGTCTACCCACTGCTGCAGCTATGATGTCTTTTGACTCCAGAGAAAGGACTTCAGGCCTTCAAAGATTCTCACTCTTTTCACGATGACAGTCATATGGATTTTTGTTCGTTTCTTTTAACAAAGGATTCATCTCTTTTAATGTATTTAGCTTTCCAGGAACTTGAAATGAAGGTTGCACCAGCATCCCTGGCCTCTCTGAAGGTTATAGCCTGGATTCAGTCAATCCATCTGATTTCCTCAGAGTCGTTAGCCATGGCTGTATCTAACTCTGTTACTCGGTCTGAAAATACAAGGAATGATATATATATATATATATAATATATATATATATATATATATATATATATATACATACATACCATACATACATATATATATATAATATATATATATATATATTATATATGATTAATATATATATATATACATTTTATATATATATATATATATACACATATATATATTATTCATATATATATAAACACACACACATATATATATATATACTATATATATATATATATATATAGTATATTATATATACTTGGTTTCAAAATTATAGCCCTGCTCCACAGAACAAATGGAAAGTTATGAAGTTTTCTGCTATAACCTTAACCTATCTCCAAGCACATTATCTTAAGTTTCTAT
>NC_087206.1:42461794-42526932 GCF_015104395.2 Macrobrachium nipponense
GTAGAAGATATGGAGCTAGTTCTCTTGCACTAGCTTAATCAAACACGTCACAAAGGACCTTATGTTCCTTGACAAAGACGTTATAAGTTTCTAAAAACACAAAACAAAAGGTTAACTTTGCCTCTTCCAGGCTTAACCTTCACAAATGCATTCAACCACTGGCAAAGACAAGACAGCTAGGTTTTCTAAAACCACAAAACATACGGTCAATTTTGGCTCTTCCAGGCTTAACCTTTGACAATGATATCTGCGTTTCCTAAAACCGCAAAATAAAAGGTTAACTTTGCCTCTTCCAGGATTAACCTTTGACAAAGATGTTGTAGGTTTCTAAAAGGATAATAAAGATGTTCAACGTTTAACCTATCTGATTCAGTTTTAATTGCCCTAACAGAACAAAGAAGTTTCCTCTTCTTCGCCACTATGGAGATTACACTGGAATTCTTATAGGTCATGTATAACGTAGCCTTACATCACCCTCAGCTCTAAGGCGGAGAGCTCAAATAGCATTCCCTTTACAACAGCTTAAAGAAGGGTGCTGGCAATAAATTTACTTATTAATTGCTGATAGTACTAAGGTTTCATAGTAAATTTAGATAAAGTTTAGACCTGCACCTAAACTATAGAGACTGACAGAGATGAAGGGGCTTTAATCTCAACACCTTATAGTGCTGGTCCTCAGCGAGATCTATAAGTACACAATGCAATACCGGCTACAAGGGCTCTACAGGAGACACTAAGCAATTCTTGAATTTGAAATTACTCAACAGTGTTTAGAGTGGATACAAGGGCAGGCCTACAAGTCTGAATTAGGCCAAATTTCAGGAAACATCCTTGTTCAAGCCTGAGGCCCATCACAGTAGTAGTAATCGTTTGCGTGTTCCTGTTCATCTACACGCTAGTAAGTCTAAATGAGTACTCCTTAAATCCCACAGCAACTGCCGAACTTACAGATGTAAAGGCCATTGCAGGCAGTTTGTTATTTCTGAATCCCTAATTGCCAAAACAATGTCCTTCCATAGAATGAATGATCAAACCAATATGTTGTTCATTTCACTCAAAGCAGCAAACTTTTCACAAAGACTGTTTCTGACCAGGAATAAACCTGCTAAGCATCCTGATGTTCTTTCCACTACCCTGACATCTAAAAAGTTTTACATGGTGTAGTGTTGACCAATCTATGTTGCATGAAAGTGTAATGACACCAGTTCAAACACTGTGTTGCATGACAAGGGAAAAAACCAAAACCTGGACTTAGGCTTACGAACAAAATGGGAACTTCTTGGTTACAGAGTCCCTACGACAGTCCTGGAGCCAAAGGTGGTTCTGGATTCCTTACAAATTTAATTAACTTTATTTGTATGTCGTAATTCTTATACAGAAACTGTACATTAATTGAGAATGATTACCTGAAAAAAATCCCAAGTAAGGCTATGTTTTCTATTAAGGAGGAGCCCTTACCATATAGGAAGTTTCCTTCAGGTCTAAAATTCTTCATGAAGCACATGCCTATTCATCTTTGACCGACAAGCATGCATAATTATGTATCATCCCCACATCACTGGATAAGAATGGGGATATAGAGAATTAAAAATATAATGCATAGAAATTGGGCTATAAGAAGCAACAGGTCCTTGGCCTTTGGAATACTGTTGACAGAGTTGGCCAACTTGAATCACTGATTTAGTAGAAGAGTGTCTTGCTCCTAAAGTCGACACCATCCACCAATGGGTAACAAAGTCCCTGACTAAACTTATAGAGGGCTGTACACTAACCGAAACAAAGTGCACAGAACAGCAATACCGTCTTGTAAATACATCTTGAAGGAACTTGCCTGACTGAGGATGTATTGGTAAGTGGCATACGTTCTGCATGTGTACCACAAGTCTGACCATTCTTTGGAAAGGCGCTAAATCCATGCTAGAAAATAAAAGGTATGTGGGTAGATACCTCCTGTTATTTAGTCTCAAAATGATCACAAATATCTCCAATTGCTTATGGAGCTCGTCCAAGAGAATTATCACCAGGACAATCATTCCCTCTATACTAAAAAAGACACTTATGAGAGATTTCTGTTGAAGAAGACAAAGGAAACTATAAGAGGGAGATTAAACTAGTAGATGACAACCAAAAAAGAATCACAACTCCCCTTCACCATAAGGTACTGGTCCCAAGTTCATCCATGCATGTCAGAATGTTGCAACTGTCCATATCCCAGAATCTGAGGTCTGCTCTTGTCCCTAAAAGCTATAAAACAAGGCTACCAATAGATACTCCCTTATCGCCTTAACCTGCGCTGCATATCCAGATAGGAAGCGAAAGTGTTCTCACTTCTTCCAAACCTAGTGAGTATAAGCATGAGGACATTAGCCTGCAGCACTAGAAATGAGTTAACTCTCTTCCTTGCTAAACTCCTGCTGGCACCAAACCTTTAAAGCTAGCTTCACAAACTTACTGGTTTAGCGCCTCCACCTCTCTTAGCTGACGCAGAAACGAGACAACATAGAGCAATAGGTAACAACTCAACAAGCTAGACTGAAACTCCATCTGAATGTCTGTCAGTCTCGAGTTCATTTCCCACATGAAAGAAAAATAAAGCGAACCTCCTACTAAAGACAGTTTAAGGGTCAATAAGTGTTTGTACCGCAAGAGGAGGTCTTCGGTTCTCCGCGACTTTATAAGACACAAGACGACAAGCCAAGGCAGACCTAAAGGGAGATTTGTGCATCCGAGTATGAGAAAAGTTACGAAATGCTTTCTAAAAGGAGAAAGCGTTGGTTCTCTTCTCCAGTATTTAGAGGGTGCCGAAATACACTAAGACAAGCAAAACATATTCTCTATGTGGCCTCTTTCCTCAACAAAATGAGGATACAGCAAAGCGTAATGTTGCAACAAACACCGACCACCCTGAACGAGTT
This sequence comes from Macrobrachium nipponense, assembly GCF_015104395.2. Lineage (NCBI taxonomy): Eukaryota > Metazoa > Arthropoda > Malacostraca > Decapoda > Palaemonidae > Macrobrachium > Macrobrachium nipponense. The sequence goes on from NC_087206.1 coordinate 42,464,710, forward strand.
CCTCCAACTCCATTTCAAACTCTTCTTCCGCCAATGGGCGACAGGAGGAGACAGCTGCAGACAGGAGGTAAACAAAAGAGCTTAAAGGATTGTCAACAGGAGATGACAGCAGCTGAATGCTGTATTGCATCCACCATGACTCGATGAAAGGAAGACAGTTTTAAGCGACTCAGGACTCGGCCCAGTCTGCACAAGTCAACTATGTCCACAAGAGTCAACAACATCCGCACGAGTCAACCAAGGGAAAGAAAATGAGGTGCAAGAACATGGAAGAGATTGGGAGGCGGTGGTAGAGGAGTTACAAGACTCTCCCACCTCGTCCAAAAGCGAATGTACATACTTGAAAGCATTCCATATATATGTCGTTAGAAAGCTCTGAAGCTAGAATAACATCCAACGTGAAGAGAACCTCAGATACTACAAACAGTGTAGACTTGAAAGAGAAATATTAATCGAGGCAGTAGTAAGAGATTTGCCGAAAGCTGAAGAGAAAGCAGGCAAAGAATGAACACAAGCATTACGAAGAAAGAGGAATACGCTAGCAGACGAGAATTTTGAATAACCAAAACATGAGAGAGACTGAGTCAACATAATATCTAAATGTGTAAAACTCGCTGCAGATAAATTATCATCTCAATAAAATTGTCTATACATATGTTATATATTAACCCTATGCATGCTACCACCTCAAACTAGGTGTTCATGATGGCAGAATGAGCCCATGGAGCTAGGATTAACGCTTACTGAAATGATCCTTATGCAAATGCTTTAACAGTCCTTAAGCTAACGCTTTAAATGAGATTCAGACCATGAAAAAGGCGAAGTAGGTATTGGAGGACACAGAACCCCATCATCCCGAGAACCGACCCGGTTCCCTGGAAGTGGACATTACCAACTGTCGCAGGGCAGTCTTAGCTCAGGTTATGTACAGACAAGGGCACCAACACCTTACTTCTAACAGGGAACACGAAAAAGAGCACACACTATGGAGGGATTCGGAATGTTCCAATCACGAATTCAGTTTAACTTGTATTCGAACTAAAAATAGGTTGAAGAACTAAAAATATGTATAATGTTATGTTATCACTTCTCATTACGCTTTTCCTGAACTGAATGGAGAACAGAAGGTGGTGCTAGAACAGAAGGCATAGCTACAAAGGAAGTCAATACTAGCACTACCAAAACGCCTAGTCTGAGTAGGGAAAACTGCAGATAACGGATACTAAGTAGCATAGAACTGACAGGTTTAAGTCCTGGCCTAACTAATTGTTTTCCCAATCTATTAGTTTTCCATCTTTCCTATATCTGACATATTCAGGCATAAATTTCTCGGAACAATTCCCTACATTCTTCACATCTAGTAGTTCCAAGATCACACACTTTACCCTTGCAAGTTCCAAGATCATACACTGTACCCTTGCAAGCACAAACTGAAGGTTGATTACCCTTCCAAGTACAAACCAAATGTTGATTAACTTCAAATTTCAACATCCTGGTTACACCAAAATCATTCTTACATAGCCTGATGTTATTGGTTTTGCTTCCAGTGGAAGATATCCTAGGAAAATGGAATTACAATACCGTAAACAGTTGCAAAACAGCCAAACTTCATAGAATACCAACAATCGCCTAACCGCAATGACAGCAAGGAGCTAAAACATTCGAAACACACCTGGTGGAGAATAGGAAAACTAGACAGTCATCTGGGCAGCCATTCAATTTTTTGTTTGAATGCTGACTCACCTAATTGGTGTGGAGATATAGCTAACTTAACAGTAGGTAAGATTCATCGCAAATAATTCAAATTTTTATGCATCTACGTTGGTGGTTGATGCTCCCCGACAGTGGCAGCCACTTCAAAAGGACACACTTCGTGTCACTCCATAACATGTTAATATGGCTAAATATCGTAATGAAACTCAACTCAAAACAATCATGCCTTATTCACCGAAGTGAGACACGATATGAGAAGCATGAAAAATTACAAGAGACATCCGAAAAATCTATTTTCTTACCTGATAAACACAGATGATGTGATGGCAGAAACTTTTTGTTTACTATAATGGATGGTGTATTAGTGGTGAGTTTCATCGCAAAATTTGATATAGTTTTCGTACCACAGCATTAAGTCAGGAGCTTTTTATTCTTTTATTAATTATAATTAATTGATAATAATTGAAATGAATACATACTGATTATTTATACATTTTATAGGCATATTCTAAGCTTTTAGCTTCTTAGTTTTAGAAGTAAGAATCTTAGACTGGGCTACAGTAGCACCTACAACCAGAGCCTTCATTTTGAAACAAATTGGAAGTCTCTAGCACAGTATTTCGATTTATGGTGAATTTAAAAAAAAAAAAACTTTTTCCTTCCTCCGTGAGCGGAATTTCCGCCGCAAATCTCTGAAATGCTTACGTCACATTTTCGTGATATTTGCTCCGTTTCATATTAGCCGTTACAGAGTTTTATATATAAAAATGTGCGCAATTTCATGTAGAATACAACAAAAAAATAACTCATGATCGTAGCTTCTATCAGTTTTGAAATATTTGCATATAAATCACGATATAGAAATAAATAGATGTTCGGTCAACTTTGACTCGACCAAAAAGGTCGAAAATGCAAGTGTAAGATAAAACTCTTACAGTCTAGTAATATTCAACAATTTATCTCCATTTTGAAATACATTGGAAGTCTCTAGCACAGTAATCCGATTTATGGTGAATTTGTGAAAAAACCTTTTCCTTCCCTCCCCGCGCGGTATCTCCGCCGCAAATCTCCGAAATGCTTACGTCACATTGTCGTAATATTTGCAGTTTTATATTAGCCGTTATATAGAATTTTATATATGAAAATGTGCGCAATTTCATGTAGACTACATCAAAAAATAGTTAATGATCGTAGCTTTCAAAATTTTTGAAATATTTGCATATAAATCACAATAAATAGAAAAAAATAGACGTTCATTCAACTTTGACTCGCCTGAATTGGTTGAAAAACGCAATTGTAAGCTAAAACTCTTACAGTCTAGTAATATTCAATCATTTATCTCCATTTTGAAACAAATTGGAAGTCTCTAGCACAATATTCCGATTTATGGTGAATTTTTGAAAAAAAAAAAACTTTTTTCCTTCCCTCCCCGCGCGGTATCTCCGCCACAAATCTCCGAAATGCTTATGTCACATTGTCGTAATATTTGCACAGTTTCATATTAGCCGTTATACAGAGTTTTATATATGAACATGTGCACAATTTTATGTAGAATACAACAAAAATTAATTTATGGTCGTATCTTTTTATCATTTTTGAAATATTTGCAAATAAATCACGATAAATAGAAAAAATCGACGTTCTGTCAACTTTGACTCGACGACCGAAATGGTCGAAAACGCATTGTAGCAAAAACTCTTATCCAGTCCCAGTAATATTCAATCATGTATCTTCCATTTTGAAACAAATTGGAAGTCTCTACCACAGTACTTCGATTTATGGTGAATTTTTGAAAAAAAAAAAAATTCCTTCCCTCCGCGCACAGAATCTCCAAAATGCTTACGTCACATTGTCGTAATATTTGCTCCGTTTCATATTAGCCGTTACATAGAGTTTTATATACGAAAATGTGCGCAATCTCATGTAGAATATAACAAAAAATAATACATGGTCGCAGCTTTTAACATTTTCGAAACATTTGCATATAAATCATGATAAACAGAAAAAATTCGACATTCGGTCAACGTAACTCGACCGAAATGGTCGAAAAATGGAATTGTAAGCTAAACTCTTAGTCTAGTAATATTCAATCATTTATCTTAATTTTGAAACAAATTGGAAGTCTCTAGCACAATATTTCGATTTATGGTGAATTTTCGAAAAAAAAAAAAAAATTTTACGTCCGCGCATTACGAATTCATGCATCATTTTGTGATAATATTTTCTCTGTGTTGTTTTGATCGTTTTACAATGTGTTATATACCAAAATGGTCGCAATTTAGAGTACAATACAACGAAAAGAATTAACTCTTTAGTTTTAACCATTTGTATACAATTATTTATGAAATTTTTTTCACGCTATCATATATTCCAATATTTATATATGATAATTTTTTTTTTTTCATTTCTGATGGTTGCATACTAAACTTCAGGCAATTACAAAAAAAGGAGCAAATAATGAACTCTTAATCTTGAAAACTAAGTGTGCTGTGATTTTTCTAAAAAACTTTTTTCTTTTTTCCGCTTTGGCGCTCCTCCCCGAACCCCGCCGGCATACAGGAGACTATTTCTGAAATACTGCTTAGGCATTTAAGGGTTAAGGTGAGTTTACACTAGTCTTCACCACACGCTGCATATTTAAGACTCATCACCAACTCCTCCCAAATTCTTATTAGCCCCACCTACTGGACTGCTCATTAACTCATGCCACACCACTACCTCACCCTAATGAGCAGTCCAGTAGGTGGGGCTGACAAGAATTTTGAATTGGTGATGAGTCTTACACATGCAGTGTGAGGCAAAGCCTAGTATAAACTTACCTTTCGAAATTACCTGACGAAATTTAACAAACTACCTCATATTACCATGTTATAAAGGCGCTTAATAATACCAAACAAACCCATGTAACTTATCAAAGGCTTTTTAGAGATCGAAGAAATACTCCAATATATCTGACTGGGTATTGAGAAAACCTTGCTGATTTGGGTTGATAATCTTAGTAGTGGGTCCAGAGTGGAACAATTCCTCCTAATTCCAAATTGGACAGATGATAAACCTTTTTCTCTAGAAGTCACATTAGTCTAGAATTCACCATTTTCTCGAACAATTTGCACACAACTTGTAAGAGATATTGGCCAATAGCTTGTAGGAAGATGTGGATCTTTCAATGGTTTCTAAATGGAAACAGTTGCAATCTTCCAAGAAGGGGGGAGAATACCAGTTTCCCATATTTTGTTAAAGACTTTAAAGAGATGTGATTTAGCCAAATCTGGAAAAGTTTTCCAGCATGCTATAAAAAATATTATCATTCCCAGGGGTGCTGATTCAGATGATGATAGAGCCATCCCATAATGCCCGCAAGTTAACTTGGAATTATAAGATTCACCATTTACAAAATTTAAATTAAGGGAAATGGTTGATATCCTAATATTCTGGAACAGAGTTGAATAGTTCCTAGAACATGATATTTTGGAGAAATGCTCACCCAGTTTTTCAGCAACTTCATTAGGTTGGTGACAAGGTCTCCATTGATTTTCAGACAAGGTGTTGGTATTGGAACATATTTGCAACTACGTTTTCTAATCCTTTTTCCACATCAACCTTGTTGGGGTCTTAGAATTTATGCCATTTATATATATATACATATATTATATATATATATATATATATATATATATATATATATATATATATATATATATATATATATATATATATATATATATATATATATATATATATATATAAAAGCCAGGATTCTCTTTTTTACTTTTTTAGAATATTTTCTGTGTTTTCCCATTGCTCGTTGGTAAATAGATTCTGCTGTTGTAGGCTGACTGATTTATAATGCCTGCAACATTTCCTGGTAATTTTCCTCAAATTATCACAGGTTTTATCCCACCATGGAACAGCAGGTCTGCATGGTTTCCCTTTGGTCTTTGGTATAGAGCTTTCAGCACTTTTCAGAGGCAAAGTAGTACTCATAAGCCTTTAAATTTGAGACAATCTGCTTCCTTTTCCTTCCATTTAAAATGAAAATTTGAGGGAACAATTCTCACAAACTTCAGATGAATGGGAAAGTGGTCACTATTATGTAGAAATTCATCTACAGACCAGTTAAAATCCAAGCCTATAGCAGATGAATCACCTGTGTGGACATTATGACATGTCATAATATCATCATTAAAAAGTGTAAGGTCATTATTATTAACAATATCATCAATGATCCCACCCAGTGTCTAAAAATTACCACCCGCCCAAAGTGGATTGTGAGAATTAACAATCAAGTAGTAAAAAAGAGGAGGGAGTTGATCAATTAAACACTGAATGTCCCCATAAGTGAACCTACATCTCAGGGGAAGGTAAAGGCAGCAGATTGTGATTTCACAGTAAAAAAAAATAGCCCGGATAGCAATTGCTTGAATCTGCATGTTAAGGGGAACAACACAATGTTGCAATGTTTTAGCAGTAACTATTGCAACATCTCCGTGGGCCCAGTTCCCATCTGTGGGGCTCATCTTATATATCTCATAGTTTTAGACCCGGACTGTATACTGCAATTCCTAACTTAGTTTCTTGGAGACATAAACCCCTGGACTACGCTCATGCAGTAATACTTTTAGAATTTCTAAAAGTCATTAGTCCCTTACAATTCCATTGTATATGTCCATATTGAACTTTTATTGCTAGGATCTCCCAAGGGCAATTCAACTGTAATCTATACTATTTCTTCTATTTATTTTCCGTATGGGACTCTATAGATAAAGTTTCTCCAGATTGTCTAGATGTGAGGCTTATGATTAGATTTGTTGTGTTTTTTATTAGCTTTCTGATACAGTGCAGAGTGGACCTTTACTACAATATTCTTAGTATCCAAGGAATTTGATTCCTTGGCTGTTTCTGAGGCGGACATACCCTCATTGCTGGCCTCACTTTTGTTACACTTTTTATGGTGTTTTGATATGTCCATACTTTGAGCAGGTGGAGAAGAGAATGAAGGAGTTCCTACTCTCTTTGGACCATTGGTTTGTTCTTGTTCCATTTCTTTGCTGCAGGTTTCTTGTTGCAGATATGGGAGAGACAAAGAGAAGGTCTCATCAATTGGACATTATTCTACTGTATAAGTAGGCACACCTTCCTTAAAGAGGGGAGCTTCAACCCTAGCAGGCTGAGCACCTAGACTAGATGACTGGGTCTTAGTCTTAGGAGTTCTTACTTTTAAACCAGGTACAGGTGCTACATTGTTACCTTCAGTTTTTATAAGGGGATAGAGAATTCAAAGCCATAGCATATGACTTTGTTAGACCAATTAGTTTTTTAGCATAACTAATGCTTTTATATGTTCAGCATTAGCTTTGAATACAGCTGCCTCTTCATGTTTATATTGGCTGCAACTTTTATTGGATGGGGTATGATCCAGTTTGCAATTTATGCATTTTGGATGTCTCAAACAAGGACCATGTTCAGGGGCTGAGCAATTACTACAAATTTTGTTTTTGCAGAATTTGGATGGATGGCCATACTGAAAACAGTTATAGCACTGCTGAGGTTTTGATAAAAATGGTTTAATTTTGACCCTTTCTTTCCAAAATTCACATAAGATGGTGCATCGGAGTCCTCAAAAGTTAAAATGACCATATTTGCCTTTGGAATTTTCTGTCAATTCACAAAGGGCTTATCAAATACTACTAGTACTTTTCCATAATTGAAATTCACGTGGTCTAATTTCTTTTAGCAGGTCGTCTTATACTTCTTTAGTGTTAGCATATATAATTGGGTTTTTGATTTGGCATGAATAAGGACACTACCTTTACCAAATCTTGATATGTTACCCATATCAATACCCATAACCTTCTTTTGGATGTATTCACTAAATTTGTAATAATTGTAGTTTTCCTCCCTAGCAGATACTAACAACCACATTGGAGGTTTGGGAGTTCTCTCAAAAGTGGTATTATCCTCCAAATTTGGCCAAGTTATTTATACCCATTGAGATGGTCTATAAACATCCATGTTTTCAGGGGGTTTGTCAGACAGCGCTCCTTTGATAGTTGATTTACAAATTTTGATATCAATATTGCTGCTGGCTTTGAGTGCAGCTTCATGTTTTTCATAAGTTACCCATGCTTCCCATTTTCCTTCATTTTCAGCAAAGTTCATTCTCAACTCTATAATTTTACAATACACAGCAAATGAAAGAGAGAGTGTTTTCCTAGGGAATGTGCTTTACATGCAATATTTTCAAACTATGCACTGTGTTCCCACACTGGCGAATTTTCAATTTGTGATGACTACCCTGAGAGGTAGTAACACCACTTCCATAGTCAAGTCCATGACAAGGTTTGTCATTCATGTCAAGGCCTTTTCATTGGTCATCATCTGTGCCAAATCATCAGCAAAGGGCCCAGGGGCACTTGAACCTTTAAAACTACTAGACAAAGATTGAGGTATATATATAAAAAATAAGTAAATAAACCTGAAAACCTTATAAAGACATCATAAGCCTTTCATAAGAGATTATTCCTCCACCAATGGCACAAGTGAGAACCGAATCCCAAATGTCCGACCCCTACCCTACCCCACAGGGATGGCAACATGATTAGAGTGGCCCAAGTATAAGCCAAACCCACCTGCTAGGAATGAGAGTATTACTACAATACAATCATCTTAATCCTAATCATGTTATGGGCAAACTGGATAGAATGCCAAGAGTCCTATGCCCAGATTCAGATCCCCCTGGAATCTGTGCTCCTGCCCTGAAGAATAGTTCCACCCTTGAACTATCAATCTGATACCTCTCAGGTCTGAACACTATCAAGTAGTTGATGACCCTACCACTGTTCCCACTATTTAGCTTCAGATATAAACCCAATCCCAATTATGATATCTTTCCTATCTGTCGGTCCCCACACATTTTACAAAAAGTGGAAAATTCCAAAAATTAGTCCAAAACAGATATAGCATAATATATGAGACTCTTGGACTCAAACCTGGGAACAAATTCTAGGGGTTCAAGAGCCCCCTCATCACATCAAGGTGGTCTCATTTCGAGGAGGAGAAAGATAAGATGAAGGGTCAGCTACCACTGGGGTGGCAGGGGGAGTGTTACCCATGAACCATAGGCAAGGGCATCTTCCTATGATAGCGCCCTCTCCCAGCAAATTTCCCCAACTGCGCCACAGGTCAATCGCAACACTTGGCACAACGATTATTTGTGTCACACTCACGTCCTCGGCAGGATGAACACAGGCATGAGGATCTACCCTCTATGAAGAGCAAAAACTTAAGCTACTGCACTTCCTACCCTGCACCCTGGAGCACTGCCGACCTGGGGCAGGCTACAGCAATTGCGATTCTTGGGTTTGCATACTTATTAGTATCTAACACACAAAGAACACAACAAATTTCATTTGCACAAAAGAACAAACAAGAAAAAATACCACTGGGATAGAAAAGAAATCAGCTTTGATGACGGCTGAAAGCAATTTGGAATGATTGTGTCTTTCGGGAGGGACTCCCAACTACCAGACCCGTAGTTAACTACTGAACTGCTTTGTTTAAAGATTTCAGCAGCCTTCTCCAGGTTTCACATTGAGTAATTCCTATAGTAAAGGACCAAGGGTGTGTATATCGTGTAGGAACAACTTTGCATTTACTTAAATATATGTGACCTTAACAAAGCACTAAAAGGACACCACTATCCACTACTATAGAGGAAGTATCCACAAGATCACCGGGTTCTAATATACAATCATTGGAATGCCCTTGTTGGAGGATAACAATAAACATAGGCAAACTTGAACCATGTTTACCTAAACGTCCATATATTACACAGGGCGCCACATCCTCACCTAGCCAGAGACAGCAAATACACCCAAACCCAAAGTAGTTTGCCTAATTGGGTTGCAACCTAACCCACCCTTATCTACACTGACAGGTCCTAACCATGCCAACCACTATCCAAACCTTGGTTACAAAGTACATACAGTGGAACCTCGACATACAAAAGTCCCTGCTTACGAAAAATCCAAAGGGCTTACACAGGTCAAATGCTTGCCCAGTTCGATGACGTTTACCCGAGTTGTTTCAGGAACATTTTGAAAAGCAGGCAGAAGCAATCTTCCTTGGATAGTTATTTTTTATAGAGGCCTTTAGTAGTAAGCAAACAGGAAGATCCAAGTGATACAAAAAAACAGAAAGTTGAAAGTGGTGAAAAAATTATATTGTTATGATACAATAAAGTTTTATACATATTTACCTGCAGATATATACTTAGCTTTAGACTCCGTCGTCCCAACAGAAATTCAATTTCACGCCACCACGCTACAGGTAGGTCAGGTGATCTACCGTCCTGCCGCTGGGTGGCAGGAATAGGAACCATTCCCGTTTTCTATCAGATTCTTTCTCTCTACCACCTGTCTCCTGCGGGGAGGCTGGGTGGGCCATTAATCGTATATATCTGCAGGTAAGTATGTATAAAACTTTATTGTATTATAACAATATCATTTTTATAAATTCAACTTACCTGTCAGATATATACTTAGCTGATTGGCACCCTCGGCGGTGGGTAAGAGACAGCTAAATACTGAAATAGACAGGTAAACAACATATGTTGTAGATACAAATAAACCTTGATTCCTACCTGATTAAGCGGAAGACTTCGTGGCTACTGCCCAGGAGTCTGCTTCGCTTCAAGAGCCTCAGCGAGATAGTGATCTATGGCTAAGAGATCTTGTGGGTCTGCCTATGGAGTCTTATCCACTTACTCGGCAGAGCCTAAATGGCCTTTGTCAATGGGTGCTAATCCACTAATATGACAATACACCTGCTTTAAAAGCATATACGAGGAGCAAAAACGTACATCCCGACCACCTGATCCTAACACCTGTGTTAGTTCTAAAGATTGTAAGGAGTATCCCCAACTCCTGACAACAACCCAAAAACTCAACACCACTATATACACACACACACCAGTACCAAAAAAAAATTTTTGTACACCCTTATTTGTCTGATATTCTTCAGTTCTTTCTGACAAAAAGCCACGGTCACCTGTGCGACGCCTAGTGCCTTTGACAGTCGAAAACCAACATCATCTCTAACTATAGGGTTTACGTACATACACAATAATTAAGGATCAGTTTTTTGCTCCAAGTCCCAGCACCGTATCCGCTGACACAAACGGACCGAGAGAGCACTTCTCATAAGTTACCCTGACATCCTTCAGGTAATGAGATGCAAAAACTGAATTGCATCTCCAATATGTCGCTTCGAGAATATTCTTTAACGACATATTCCTTTGAAAGGCTAGAGACGTAGCAACCGCTCGAACTTCATGAGCTTTAACTCTAAGAAGTTTGAAGGAGTCATCTGGGCAATCATTGTGACCTCATATTACACTTCTTACAAAGAAGGCTAAGGTGTTCTTAGACATGGGTCTTTTAGGATCTTTTCACAGAACACCATAGACCCTGTTCGACACCTCCCAGCTGCTTCTTTTTACTCAGGTAAAATTGAAGAGCCCTTACCGGGCAAAGGGACCTCTCAATCTCTTTGCCTACTAGGTTCGACAGGCCCTTTACGCTTTCAAAGCTCCCTGGGGCCAGGGGCTTTGAAGGATTTTCATTTTTCGCCAGAAATAAAGTCTGGAACGAACAAATGGCACCCTCTCCTTTAAAACCAACCCTAGAATCAGAGCTGTATCTCGCTCGTTCTTTTGGCTGTAGCGAGAAACAACAGGATAAACATTTTTCTCGTAATGTCTCTGAAGGAGGCAAGGTGTGGAGGTTCGAACCGCTTCGAGGTTAGAAATTTTAGGACTACGTCCAGATTCCAGCTCGGGGTTCTAGAGTATTGATTTTTGAAGTCTCGAAAGACCGGAACAGATCATGAAGATCCTTATTATCAGCTATTTCTAGGCCTCTGTTCCTGAAAACAGCTGAAAGCATACTCCTGTACCCTTTTATAGTGGATTACGGAAGATGCGATTCCTCCCTTAAGAAAAGAAGGAAATCTGCAATGTTGTTCACAGAGGTATTGGAGGAGGACAGCTTCTTCGATTTACAATATCTCCTAAAGACTTCCCACTTCGATTGATAGAACCCGTTTATAGTTGACGGTCTACGGCTCTAGCGATAGCCTTTGCAGCTTTTTGAGAAAAGCCTCTCGCTCTGACGAGTCTTTCGATAGTCGAAAGGCAGTCAGAGCGAGAGCGGGGAGGTTTTGATGATACCTCTCGAAGTGGGGTTGTCTGAGCAGATCTGCTCTGTTTGGAAGAGATCTGGGGAAGTCCACCGTCCATTCCAGTACCTCTGTGAACCAATCTTGAGCTGGCCATATGGGGCTATTAGAGTCATCCACATCCCCTTTGAGGCCACGAATTTTCTTGATTACTTCGCCCAGAATTTTGAATGGGGGAAAGGCGTATGTATCGAGGCCCGACCAATCTAGTAGAAGGGTGTCGACAGTAAGAATGCTCTCGGATCTTCTACTGAAGAGCAGAAGATGTCTATCCTTTTGGAGAGGAACGTGGCAAACAGGTCTATGTGAGGTCTCCCCCATAGAGTCCAAAGATGTCGACAGACCTCTGAGTGGAGGGTCCACTCTGTGGGAAGGACCTGGTTCCTCCTGCTCAGTCTGTCCTGCTCTCACGTTCCTCTCTCCTTGGACAAATCTCGTTGAGGAGGATGATGTTTCTCTCCTTTGCCCAAACTAAGAGATCCCTCGCCAGTTCGAAGAGGGAGAACGAATGAGTCGCCTTGCTTTCGAATGTATGCCAGAGCGGTGGTGTTGTCCGAGTTGACCTGGACCACCCCGTCTCTGACTCTTGATTCGAAGTACTTGAGGGCAAGGTGTATGGCTATCAATTCTTTGCAGTTGATGTGCCATGACATCTCCTCGTTCGTCCAGGTGCCTGACACTTCTCTTGTTCCTAGTGTCACACCCCATCCTGTTTCCGAAGCGTCAGAATACAACACTTGGCTTGGGTTCGGCACGGATAAGGACACTCCCTCGTTCTTTTTGAGAGGGGCTAACCACCATCTCAAGTGATTCTTTACCTCGAGAGGTATCTGGAACGAGTCCGAAAGTTGTCCTGTCTTCCAGTTCCATACTTTCTTTAAGAAGAACTGCAGGGGGCGAGTATGAAGTCTCCCTAGGGGGAAAGAATGTTCCAGCGAGAAAGAGTTCCTAGAAGGCTCAACCATTCCCTCGCCGAACTTTGTTTTTCTCTCCCTAAGAAGTTTGAGCTTCATAAAGCCTCGTATGAGTCTTTCCTGCGAAGGAAAAACTCGAAAACCCCGAGAATCCATCTGAATCCCCAGATAAACCAGGTTCTGGCTGGGGATCATCTGAGACTTCTCGAGGTTCACGCGTAATCCTAGAGATCGAATCAAGTCTAAGGTCGTTTTTAGGTCCTCCAAACACTGAGTTTCCAATCTGGCCCTAATTAGCCAGTCGTCTAAGTAAAGGGAGATTTTTATTCCCTTGAAATTAAGCCACTTCGCTACATTCTTCATTAGGTTCGTAAAAACCTGAGGAGCTGTGGATAGGCCGAAACACAAGGCCCTGAACTGAAAAATCTTCCCCTTCATTACAAAACGAAGGTACTTCTTTGACGAGGGATGAATGGGAACATGGAAGTAGGCGTCTTATAAGTCCAGGGAGACCATCCAATCTCCTGGACGAAGGGCCGACATCACCGATGCAGAAATCTCCATATGGAACTTCTCTTTTTCTACAAATTGGTTCAGGGCACTTACATCTAGAACCGGTCTCCACCCTCCGGAAGCCTTCGGGACTAGAAAAAGGCGGTTGTAAAATCCCAGAGAGTGTGGATCTAGCACCGGCTCGATGGCTCCCTTGTTCCACATTTCCTCTACCATCTGAAGGAGCGTGTTTCTCAGCACAGGGTCCTTGTAACGAGCTGACAGTTCGAGGAGGTCGACGTCAGGGGAGGTCTGTCCCCTAAGAAGGGGATGCGATATCCCTTTCTCAGAAACCGACATCGACCAAGGGTCGGCTCCTCTCTTTGCCCAGGCTTCCGAGTATTCCAGTAGCCTGGCGCCCACAAGTGTTTGGAGGTTCTGTATGCTATTTTCCTTTCTTAAAGGAACGGAAGGCTGATCTTCCTCGCTTGTCGGAAGTCTTCTTTTTGAAGGAGGGTCGTGTCTTGGACCTCCACGAAAGGGCTGTTGCTACGGAAGTGAGACTTTTTTAGGCAGCTGTCGTAACTGTTTTCTGTTCTTCTTTGCCGATTGGACAAGAAGGTCTTGCGTCGCCTTCTCAGTAAGTGAGTGTGATATTTCCTTCACTAACTGAGAAGGGAACAGATGTTCAGATAAAGGAGCGAACAGCAATGCAGTTCTCTGAGAAGGAGAAACAGCCTTGGTCAGAAAAGAACCAAAAACCGCTCTCTTCTTAGTATCCCTGCTCCAAAGAGGGAAGATACTTCTCCAGAACCATCCTGGAACCGCCTTATCAATACAGGCCAAAATGCTATGAAGCACTTCCGGGCTAAGACTTTCCGATTCTTGAGACTTCTTAGAAAATTACCCCAAGGGACCAATCTAAGAAATTAAAAACCTCCAGCACTTGGAAGAGACCCTTGAGGAGAGATGATCCAAATCAGACATGCTCCAAGTAGATCGTGCAGAGGATAAGGCTTGTCTCCTAGAAGAGTCTACCAGACTCGAAAAATCCGACTCTGCAGAAGCAGGAAGAGATAGGCCCATATTCTCTCCTGTTTCGTACCAAATGCCTCTTCTACCTGTCAGTCTGGAGGGAGGCATACAGAAGACAGTCTTTCCTAGTTCTTTCTTGGAATTCATCCAAGAACCGAGAGATTGGAGAGCCTTCTTCATTGAAATGGCCGGTTTCATTTTCAAGAAGGCAGAGGACTTATAAGCTTATTGCTCGAATAGAGAGACCGAGGCGAAGGCGGAGGGGCAGGGCTCAGCGATTCTCCGTATTCCTGGAGCAGAAGTGCGGATAAAGTCTTATAATTAGACAGTCCTTCATTAGCTGGGGCTTCGTCTTCCGAGATATCCTCTAGCTCGAGCCCAGCTGAAGGAGAACGATCCCTTGCAACGGACAAACACTCCGTAGGTCGCACATATTCTGCATTAGGAGAGCCTCTATTCGGGGAAGGACTGGCGGAAAAAGACACTCTACGTTCTTTTGTAACAGAGCTGGAAGTCCTTTCTATTCTCTTACATGATATCACCGATCTTTCCTTCTGAAGTCCCAAAGAGGAAGATCGCTTCCGAGGAGAAGAACTCTTGGAGGGCGATTCTAGCCTGGAAGGTTCAGCATGTCTGGAACGTTCCGCTTTTGTAAAGCTCTTCGCACTCGGAGAGTTCCTCTCGTGCGGAAAATTCCTCTCGTCTGGAAAGTCTCGCTCGTTTGGACTGTTCCACTCTTCCGGAAAAAGATTCCCGTTTGGAAAGTCCCAAGTGTCTTGAAGGCGATCCGCGCTTTGAAGTTCCCGCTCGCTTGGAAGGATCCGAGCGCTTGGAAACTTCCGCTTGAGTGGAATGCTTGGAAAGTTCCGTGCGTCTGGAAGGTTCCGCCTGTGCGGAAGGTTCCGCGCGCCTGGAAAGTTTGGAACGTTCGGAATGTTCCACTCGCCTGGAAGATTCCGCGCGCTTGGAAGATTCCGCGCGCTTGGAAGATTCCGCGCGCCTGGATAGTTCCGCGCATCTTATGGAAAGTTCTTCCACGGGTAAGGAGAGATCGGAACGTCCGCAATGTTCCGAGCGCTTGGAAGGAAACTCTTTGGTATGTTCAGTTACCGTAGAAGAATCCGTGCGCTTGATCATTTCCGAGCGCCTAATAGACTCCTCACCTTTGGAAGGCGCCTCTTGCTTGGAAAAATCCACGGAACGGTCCTTCAGTTCGTCTACTCCTTCGTTCCTGGACATTCTCTCCTCTCTACCGGAAAGTTTTCCTTGCCTGGAAAGGGCTTCTGTCCTAACTGGTGTTTCTCGCCAAGATGGTTCTTCCGGGTCTGAGGAAAACCACTCATCTATAGGAGCTCGTTGCCTGGGAGAAGATGGAACAATCTTAGGAACCTCTCTTTTCGAGGGAGGTACCTCTGAGAGCGCCGCAGACCTCTTTATAGGAAGGGAGTTATCTTTCCTACAAGGTTTCTTGGAAAGAACTCCAACCAATGAGGAGATCTGTTCCTGCACTTTTTGTAGGATCTGAGCAGTAGTCGCATCCCTGTCCGTGTCGGAACGAGGGGAGGGAGATCTGGAAGGTGTCTGAGATTCCCTTACAGCACTTGGAGTCAACAAGGTTCTCTTTTTTCCTGAAGAAGCCTCTTCAGGAAAGTGTTCTGGACTCGAGTCAAGCGCCGTAGCTTTCCAGCTCTCTTCAAGGGGGCGAGAAAGATTTGTGTCTTTCCACCCATCTTCTAGGTGAAGGCGACTCTGACGAAAAACACTCACGAAGGATGCTCTTCCTGTAGCGATCCCTGGCAGTCTGGGGCGTAACAGAACCTGCCGAAGGGACGCCTGACCGGTGGGGAACCTCTACAACCTTCGTACGGCTTTCGACATTCCTTCTCCTCTGGGCCAGGGAGCTTGGAAAAGGTCTAGACCTGGAAGCGTTGTAGAGCCGATCAGGCCAGGCCTCCACAACACTGGGGACACTCACATCACTGTCCATCTGTTAAATCACCACTCTTACTTCTAATGCCGCCATTTTGACCTGCATTCTATGAAGGGTAGCCTTCAGATCCGCAATTTCCGCTGCTGAATCTGTAGGATTTAAAATGGGTGAAAGGGCAGAATAGGGGGAGAAGGATTTAATTAATGCATCATGGGGAGAAGCTAGAAAGCTAGAAACTAGTTCCCTAGACCTAGATCTACTTCGGCTTTTGGAAGCTTTCCTCAGCCTATCCCTTTCTAGCTTCTTCATATAAGAAGTAAGATTCTTCCATTCTTCTGCACTCAGGTTCTCGCACTCCTTACAGGTGTTAGAAAAAGAACATTCATACTTTTCTACAATGCCTGCATGCAGTGTGAGGATCTACCGAAGTTTTCGGCATTCTCACCCTGCAGCCCTCATTCACACACCTCACAACACCACTTGAGTCAGACATTCTTAAAAAAAAAAAAAAAAATCCAAAATCAGTTCAAGAAACGGACCACAAATAGCGTATGCCAATACAACAATCCAGGTAATTCACCAAACGTCGGTCAAGAAGATCAATTGCGATGAAGAATTCCAGCCAGGAGGTACCAACAACAATGTTGACAGTACCGGCGACAGAAAGAATCTGATAGAAAACGGGAATGGTTCCTATTCCTGCCACCCAGCGGCAGGACGTAGATCACCTGACCTACTGTAGTGTGTGGCGCGAAATTTGAATTTCTGTCGAGACGACGGAGTCTAAAGCTAAGTATATATCTGACAGGTAAGTTGAATGTATAAAAATTGAAATTTTGTAAAAAACAAAGTATAAAAAAGTTTTTTTTTTTAATTTAAAAATCAGAAAAAGGAAAAAAAAATTAAATTTAAAGTTTTTTGTAAAGTGGCAAAAAAAGAAATTTAATTTTAGTTTTTTGTAAAGTTAAGTGTTAATGTTTTTCTTTTCCTGTCCATTTGTAATGTGTTTCGTTAAAGTCAAATGTTCATGTTTTCTGCCATTTGTCCTCTCTCCTCTGTCGCCACTTTCGGAGATCGCCTCACTCGAAAGGTAAGGTTCCACATTTTACTACATATGTACATACCTGTATGTACAGTATTTCTTGTACCCTGTACACTAATACACTTTATTTACAGGTACAGTCACGGTATGTTAGTTATTGAATGGTCCAAATTGTTGTATTTCATTGTTTATTGGTCAATTTAGCTTTATTATAAAATTTACTGTGGTGTTTTTGTAGGGCTTGGAACGAATTAGGCAATTTACATGTATATAAAACTTAGTTCGAGATACAAAAAATCAGGTTAAGAAGGCCGCTTCAGAACGGATTAATTTTGTATCCTGAGACACTACTGTACTTACTATTGCATGACATCACTTTAAAAAAATTCAACAGACCTCCCCTTAATAAGCATGTCTTGCGTAAGTATCAAGGGTATCTTAAAAACAGGTAAAATTGAAGACTAAATGGGCATGGTGTTCACTACCTGCCCACGGGAGATAAATGTAAATACTGACAAAAAAACAGTATGTATCATAAACAAAAGACAGTCTAAACTAAAACAAAGATTAGGCATAAATATCCCAGCTGGCAACTGATAGGAAACAGGCTGTGGTAGGTACCTAGTAGTAGTCTTCAATATTATCAAAGTACATCCTTGAACAGTGGTACCTCGAGATACGAAATTAATCCATTCCGAGGCGCCCTTCGTATCATGAGTTTTTCTTATCTTGGACCCCATTTTACATGTAAAATGGCTAATCCGTTCCAAGCCCTCCAAAAACACCCCAGTAAATTTCATAATAAAGCTAAATTGACCTATAAACAATGAAATACTACAACAATTTGGACCATTCACTATCTAACTTAATACGTACTGCTAATTACCTGTATATAAAGTGTATTAGTGTACATAGTATACAAGAAACACTGTACATATGTAGTAAAATGTGAGGTTATCTCCGAAAGTGACGACAGAGGAGGAGGACAAACGGCAGATACGTATGTACGTACACTTAACTTTACGAAACACATAAAAAAATGTAAGGAAAACATACATAAACTAAACTTTACAAAACACATTAACAAAACTGTAACACTTAACTTTACAAAAAAGTAAAATTAAAAATTTTTTTGCTTTTTTTTTTATTTTTACTTTTTTTTTATACTTTACATATATACTTTTTTTTTCACCCTCCCACTTCTTTCTGTTTTTTAGTATCACTTGGTTCTTCCTTTTTGCTTACTCCTGCTAATACTAAAAGCCTCTTTAAAAAATAACTATCCAAGGAAGATTGCTTCTGCCTACTTTTCACAATGTTCCTGAAACGACTCAGGCAAGCCTCATCAAACTGCGCAAGCACACGACCTGTGTAACCCTTTTCGGGGTGTCTTTTTTCAACAAACGATTGCACTTTATGAAAAGCAGCTAGAACATCCTTAATTTCTGCCGTTGTCATAGGGTCGTTCCTCCTCCTCCTTGCCGCTGCTAGAGAACTACTCTTGAACACGTTATGTTGCATGGCCTCCAACTTCTTCAGGTCATCCGTCGTAAGCTCCTCTTGGTTGCTCCTCAAGAAGGTCGTTGATGTCGTCCTCGTCGACGACCAGCCCCATGGACTTGCCGAGTGCAACGATCTCGTCAAGATCTGGTTGAAAACAGTTTCAGGATCGTCAACCGTTTCTGAATCTGCAGCACCAGCTTCGCCCACGTCAAATCCCTCGAAGTATCGGGCGGATACGGCATTAGGCCAGAGTTTCCTTCACGAGGAATTCAAAGTTCGCCTCGAAACCTCCTGCCAAGCTTGGTCAATGAGTCGGATGCATATGACAACATCGAAATGCTCCTTCCAAAATTCACGCAAGGTGAGGTTTGTGGTATCGGTGATGTCGAAACATCTCTTGAAAAGATGTTTCGTATACAGCTTCTTAAAGTTCGATATCACTTGCTGGTCCATGGGCTGGAGGAGAGGGGTGGTGTTGGGCGGAAGATAAAGAACCTTGATGAAGGAATACTCCGCTAGGATATCTTCCTTGAGGCCATGAGGGTGGGCAGGGGCATTGTCCAACACCAGCAGACATTTCAGAGGGAGGCGCCTCTCTTCCAAGAATTTCTTCACTGTCAGGCCGAAACACAGATTTACCCACTCCGTGAACAAAAGCCTCGTTACCCAAGCTTTCACATTAGCCCTCCACATTACTGGAAGCTTCTCCTTAAGCACTTTGTGGGCCTTGAAGGCTCAAGGAGTCTTGGAATGATGGACCAGTAGGGGCTTCACTTTGCAATCCCCACTGGCATTGGAACAAAGTGCGAGCGTAAGCCTGTCTTTCATAGGCTTATGCCCGGGTAGCTTCTTCTCTTCCTCCGTGATGTACATCCGACAAGGCATTTTTTTCCAAAAAAGGCCAGTCTCATCACAGTTGAAGACTTGCCGAGAACTGCAGCCTTCCTTGGTCATCATCTCGTCGAACGTCTTTTTAAAGGCTTCAGCCGCTTTCGTGTCCGAGCTGGCAGCCTCCCCATGCCGCACCACCGAATGGATACCAGTCCGTTTACGGAATTTCTCGAACCACCCATGCGAAGCCTTGAACTCTGGGGTTGGCGTTGATGTCCCTTCTCCGTCGTCTTCAGCCTGGGCAGTCAAATCGCCGAAAATAGCGCTGGCCTTGTGGGAGATTGCTGTCTCCATTATCGTATCGCCAGCGATTTCTCTGTCTTTTATCCAAACAAGAAGAAGCCTTTCCATCTCATCATGCACATGGCTCCTCTTGCTGGAAAAAATAGTGATGCCCTTGGAAGGTGTAGCTGCTTTGATGACATCTTCTGCTTAAAGATGGTGCCTACTGTCGACGGATTTTGGCCGTATTCCTTGGCAATCACACTCAATCGCATACCAGCTTCATACTTCTTGATAATCTCCATCTTCGTCTCCAAAGAGAGCACCCTCTTCTTTCCGTGAATTTCAACTTTCTTGGGACCCATGACTACGTATATACTGTATGTAATTTACGTATAAGTAGAGTAAAGTTCTCACACAACATGATAAAGTACGTATACTGCAACGAAATCACTAACGAATTTACGTTAATAAACGAAATCGTTAAAACAAACGAATACCGCGTGCGTACGATAACGATGCTGGGACGAGTGGCCGAGGCACGCTGCTACGTAGTAGATGCATGATGGGAAGGATGCTGACCAATAGGAGAGAAGGATCTCATGGCGGTGACTAGCATCAGGAACCAATGGGAGAGCAGGAGGATGGTGGCGAGTCTACTCAGTTGGCGGCACGCAAGTTTCAAAATTGTTATCGGTGGTCCGGGCAAATCTCGAACTTTACAGCAACAACCTTTTGTATCTTGAGCAATTTTCGTATGTAGAGCCGTAAAATTTTTCGTATTAGCTTTCGTACCTCGAGTTTTTCGTAAGTTGAGCCTTTCGTATCTCGAGGTACCACTGTATTTCACTCTGTATATTTCCTTTGTCGAAAAACCCTGGTTTCCCACTGTATTTCTCTTAATTGTGGGATATAAGAGGTGACAAGATGTCGTGGAAAATGAGTGCACCATTTTTCAAAACTTAAAGTCAGCCTCTGGACCATCGCAGAATCGCGTGAGAAATCAGTTGATGGCAAAAATGCAATGGTTTCTCGTATAAGCATGTTTCTGTGTCATTTAATGTCTAATCCAAGCAAGACCAATGGGATCACTGTAGTATGAATCATCATAATGTGATTATTATTGATAGTGAAGAATTGTAGTCCGTATAAGAAACTTGGAAACTCAAAAATTGACTAGCTGGCCAGGGACAAGGGGTCTTTGTGCTAAAAGTTCCCCCTTCCCCTTTGAGAATCCAACCAGGTAGGACATGTAAGAATTTGCTCAAAGTTTTGCACCAAGATTTCTTTCAACACCATGTGGTAACTGTGAGTCCTATAAATGTTAACGTTGTCAGTGACTAGGTATTAGTGTTGGTGCGAAATTGTAGTGATCCCAGTTGGTCTGAATGTGTGGAATAGTGATTTTCTCTGATTTGAGGATAAAGTTGAGCTGGTCCATGACCAAGAAGCCACGTTCGTTGTGGCCGTCTAAGTTGGCAGGAAATAGTTGAGTGTGTGTAAGGTTATTGATGTAGAGAGCACGAGAGTAGGTTTTTGTAATAAAATTTGTAAAAAATTTCCTCATACCTTATTGACCTGTCCTTGCGCAAGGTAGGGAGCTCTCCCTTCAGGTGGGCCTATACGCCAACAAGATCAGGCAAAACCAGAAATTCCTGTCATTGAACAATTCACGACATTGTGCTGGTCCTTCGAAGCAGATAGGCCTAAGCAACCAGTCCCTAAGTAAAAGCAGCTGAATTATGGTTTTTCAAGTTGTGTTATTGGGACATCACTGTTACTCACATACCTCCCGCAGGACAAGGGAGTGGGGATTGAAATCTACTGCAAGTTGGGCGGGCTATTCTCGAGCCTAGCCTTCAAAGTATCGCCCTTTTGTAGTCGGCAGTACAATTTGGTCATAATATATCTTGGGGGTAACAATCTGGTACACGAGTCCACCAAGGAAGTTTGGGACAGGCTGAAGGCCTTCATTGAGCGAATGAGAGCCATTACCAACAGAGTAGTAGTTCTTTGCAATGCTGTAGAAAGGGAATACTACCACAAAGCAAATTGTTTCAGCATCAGCCCCACAGAATACAGCGCGAGAGTAAAAGGCCTCAATACGCATATTAGATGGTACTATGCCAGACGTAAACACTATGGCCTGAGACGTCTACCCATGAACCCAGTGGGTTACAGGACGGGCTGAATGCAGTATACAAGTTCATTTTTTTTTGACACCCACGACGAGGCATATTTCTCAACCGACTGATGAGGCTAATCCGTGGCAAGCAGACGCGCAAGACCGGCCAGGAGAACTAATTACTAGACTACTCATCAAAGGTCCCTTTGCTAATGTAACAATAAAGGTGGCATCATTTCCTTCGAACCTTGTGTTGCTTGTAAATTAGGACTTTTCTTTCCCTTTAAAATTAGAGTATTGATTGGTCACCTCCTGCACCTACAAAATGGCGGTCGCCACAGGAACACAAATTGAATCCCTTCTAGTCCTCCTGACCACCACCAATTCGACTCATGCTCAAGGGAACCTCCTCACCTCGCATAATGTAAATGTCTCAGAACTTTCTGGATAGAATACAGGCTGATGAACAGCAGCCCAGATCATTGTATTTGACGAGCGCAGTCAAATTCGAACCGGCCCTGTAAGTAAAATAGTAAAGATGTTAGACAATGCCAGTCAAACCACCCTCCTTGTTTAAAGGAGCTCCCGTTACCAGTGTTCAAAGGCGAAAAAAGTGAATTTGTAAACTTTAAGGGGCTATTTAATGTATACATGCATCAGCGTACGGATTTGGACGTCGTAAGAGCCACTCAAGGTAGTTCAAGCCTTCAGTGTAACTGCAGCCAAATATGCCGTAGCACTCGACTTGTTAGACAAGTATGTATGGAAACCAGCATCAGACGCTGGTCATGTTGCATCGGTGGTTAGCCAGTATTTTTTTCCCTAATGTAACTACTATATAGAAATGATATTATGATACAATAAAGTTTCATACATACTTACCTGGCAGATATATACATAGCTAAGACTTCGTCGTCCCTGACAGAAATTCAAATTTCGCGGCACACGCTGCAGGTAGGTCAGGTGATCTACCGTCCTGCCCTGGGTGGCAGGATTAGGAACCATTCCTGTTTTCTATCATATTTTCTCTCTTCCACCTGTCTCCTGCGGGGAGGCTGGGTGGGCCATTAATCGTATATATCTGCCAGGTAAGTATGTATGAAACTTTATTGTAATCATAACAATATCAATTTTCATACAATCAACTTACCCTGTCGATATATCCATAGCTGATTGACACCCTTTGGTGGAGGGTAAGAGACAGCTAACATGGAATAGACAGGTAAACAACATATGTTGTAGGTATAAATAAACCTTGGTTCCTATCTGATAGGTGGTAGACTTCATATGGCTGTTGCCAGAGTCTGCATCACCTCAAGAAACTTAGCGAGATATGTGATCTGTGGCCAAGAGTTCTTGTGGGTCTGCCGATGGGGTATGATCCGCTTACTCGGCAGAGCCTGAAGGACTTTGTCAATGGTACTGAACCACTTCTATGACAATACACCTTATGAAGGAGCACAACACCGAATCCCGATCACCTGATCCTAACACGAGGGTTCGCGCTCAAATTGAAAAGAGTTATCCCCACACTCCTTTCAAAAACCCCAATAATTTCACTAAGTTAAATAACTTTAACTCAAAGTTAAGGATCAGTGTCGGCTCCTTATCCCAGTAACGTATCCGCAGAAACGTATAACCAAAAGAGAAGGATCTCTCGTAGGTTGAACTTGACATCCTTTGTGTAATGAGAAGTCAACAGAGTTGCCTCTACCGTACAACACAGCTAATTTGTCTTATATGACATATTGTTTTATGTAAGAACAAGAATTTGCAAAAGCGCGCACTTCCTGCGCTTTTAATTCTCAGCTGTTTGAAGGAATCAAGTCACTTATGAAGTGCTTATTTGGAGATCTCCATGTTTCAAAGAAGACCAGGGCTTTCTTGAAATGGATCTCTCCCGTCTGAAGCCTGAAAGGAACCTCGCGCCTGGCTGGTGCTTCGCTCTTGGTTGGAGCCTAGTGCTTGTCTGGTACCTTTCGCTTGACTGGCGCCTCGCATCTGGTTGACGCCTCGCGCCTTAGCTGGAGATTCGCGCCTAGAGCCTGGCTGGCGCCTCGCGCCTGGCTGGCGTCTCGCGCCAGGTTGGCGCTTTGTGCCTGCCTGGCGCCTCGCGCCTGGCTGGCGCCTTGCGCCTGCCTGGAGCTTCGCGGCTGGCTGGCACCTCGCGCCTGCCTGGCGCCTCGCTCCTGCCTGGCGCCTCGCTCCTGCCTGGCGCCTCGCGCCTGCCTGGCACCTTGCGCCTGGTTGGCTCCTCCCCACTTGCCGGAGCTTCGAGCTTGGTAGTCTCTCGAGGATGTCTGGCAATGTCCACATCGGACACTCTTATCTGTCCGACATGTTCGCAATTTAGCGCATCTGTGTCAGGTTGTAGCCCGGTCTTTCTCCTCATCAGACAATGACAGTGTTCTTGGGGCTGTCTGCCTCTGGCGTTTTTTACGCCTGTTTTTGGCATAAAGGCTCCTGGTTGGCGCTACATTGTCCGAAAGTCCTGAACATCCACAATAGTAAATCACAAGACTGGAGAAGGGTGGAAGAAATTCTTCCACTTTGAGCTTTGGCCTCTCCGGCAAGGGGAGGTGATTGTAGTCAGCTACATCCATATACGATAGGATATCTAACAGTACGAGAGATAAGAGTCTTCCTCGAGGAGGATCCTTCTTGAGTACTTCCCTTGCTCACGAGATCTCTTCTTACCTGTTAAGGGTTTTCTCGTTGCAGAATCTTCCCTATCCTTGTCTGAAGGAAGGAAGAAGCCTGGAAGTCGAAGGAGACTCCGAGCCTGAAATTGGGGCGGACCTCCCTGATTTCTAGCTCTTTTTTGTATCCCTCTGAACACCTTCTGGGAAGCATTTTCGAGCTGTCATCGCATTCCAAAGACTCTGTAGGCAAACGTTTGAACCATTCTACTGTAGATGAAAACGTAAGTACCCTGCCTGGACAACGAAACCTCTATCTGAAAACATTGAATCAGGAATATGGGGTTTTAGTTCTTTTGCCAGACATACTATGCTGGCAAGAACCCATTGCCTAGTCTCCATAGAATCTGATGCGAGATTCCAATGCTCAAAAAAAAATATTTTACTTGTCTTCTTGGTCGTTTAGGACCAAGAGAAACAAAGATTCCCTCATACAAATTTCTCAAAGAAGTTTGATAGGAGCAGTTCCATCTTGTCGGAACATGGAATCTGTGGCCACAAAAAAGATCCCATTAGAAGTACATGATATCCTACTCTTGTCATATTGAGGTATCATATAAGATCCCGAAGATCTTAATCCTCTGCTATCTCCAATTCCTTTGTAGAGACAGAGTATAGCCTTTTACTGCATTCTTTGATAGCAGACATATACAAAGGTGATTCTTCCCTCTGAAAGGAAAGAAAAAAAAAAAACCGCTATGTGGTTCAACCAGAGGTATCGGAAGAGGACAGCTTCCTCATTCCCTCTAGCACGATCTGCAGCAATTCTATGTTTTGGCCATGACTATTGTCATTTACCAAAATTAAAAAAACCTCTCATTCATGTCTTCTGGTCAGTCTGCACGCAGACAGACTCAGAGTGGAGAGGTTGTTAGGTCCATTAATAATAGATGCTGATAGAATATCCAGACTCTCTTGGCAAAAACTTCCAAAACATGTTGTGAGAAGAAATGTGACCTCTGTGAATCCAACCTCTCTAAGGCCAAAATGAGGCATAAAGTATTATCCTCTCTTTCTTTGACCCCACCCTTTATCTTAAATTCTGCAAAGAATTTATATTTAGGGGAAAAAAGACTAAAGTTTTATTCCCCTTCTAAAAAAATAAAAAAAATAAAGATGGCGTATATTGCTACCTCTCTTGGTTCGAGGAAAAGGAAGCAGTCTATAGGAAGCCTGTGCGTCTTCTACCTTGATAATCTATGAAGAAGACTTTCTGCAGGTTCTCACAACTCTTTCCAATAAGTTAGACATGTTAACGTTTATTATCGTCGATCGAGAAGGTTCTCTTTGTTAACGCGAACAGAGCGAAAA
Source organism: Macrobrachium nipponense (assembly GCF_015104395.2). Taxonomy (NCBI): domain Eukaryota; kingdom Metazoa; phylum Arthropoda; class Malacostraca; order Decapoda; family Palaemonidae; genus Macrobrachium; species Macrobrachium nipponense. The sequence goes on from NC_087206.1 coordinate 42,490,823, forward strand.
AAAGAGATTCTCGATGCTCTTTGCGATATGAGAGAGTCGTGGAATTGGCCTAAGTGATTAAATGGGTAACGAAATCAGGAACGAATCTTGCCGTTACCGAGCCTGGTGCCCGAGAGGCTACTGGACTCTAGGTTAATAACTCGCTAAAACGAGAAAATCTTGGATGGTGCTCTTGGCTCACTGCGCCAGGCTGGCGCTTCTGGCGCAGGCGCATTGCGCCAGGTTGGCGCTTCTGGCGTATTGCGCCAGGTTGGCACTTCTAGCGCTTTGTGCCAGGCTGGCGCTTCCTTCTAATTCTTTTTAGGTTATGTGCCAGAACACCTGTGCCTTTATGGTACCCGACATCCTTTCACATGTTAATTCCGTTCTTAGTAGGAAAAAACTTTATATACGTAGTAAGAAAAAACTTTATATACGTAGTATAGTCCATTCAGGGAAACAAGTTCTGCCACAAAGAGAATGTTTCCCATCCGACTCATCCATCTTCTTCTGAGCAGGTACTCTAATAAGCCATGCTTCGTAAGCCTGAGAGCATTATATAATATAATGTTCTGCTGTGATAGAATCCTTTAATAAGTTACCTACGGTAAACAGCATTGAAAGGTTGTATTATCTCTCTTATTGAAAGCTTCTTAGCAAAAGGCCATACAATATTTTTATTTATGTTAGCTTAACTATCCCACTCAATCCGAGGGCTAAGACCGCGATGTAGGGAGATACGGATAGTTTTATTCCATCCCGCAGGAGAGAGAGATGAACCCGACCGCTCATGACTGACACCTACATGGTACTGCGTTGGTCTCAGGCTCTCAGCGAAAGCAGTCTCCGTTAGCCGTCTGGCCTTACTCTTCCAGAGTTGCCAGCTACTCCATTTAATAAAGGAATCTTATAAAATTATTATCGAACTTCAGGAAGTTCTTATTAAAGCATATTTAAGCGAACAAGACTTAGATAAATCTAGAAGCTAAGTAGGTGTTGTCTTAACAATCCCTTTAAGCGTAGTCCTTCCTAGGAAAGTCGTAGAAGGATACTGTATTGAGTTGCACAGCAAAGAAGTAACTACGGTATGTGTTTAAGATTTGACCGTATCGTATTCTCATACAACAGATACTCTACTACCTTCTACTATCTTCGTTCTTTTCGTTAATAGCACGATAGAAAGAGTATATATATATCCTTAAGGAAGGAAGTTAATCCAGGAACTCTTTAATTAAAATCTTTGTGATTTCCTCATAAATCGCGGAAGAGACAGAATTCCTGTTCAACACTAGGGTTTACGGAAGGAGTAGATTCCCTTTCCTCTCCGCCATCATACCCAACGTCGATGAGATTCTTATTAAGAAAAACTCCCAAAGCTCTTGCCTCCTCAAAACGAGGGAAGAGCATGGATGAAGGAGAGAGTCCGCATTGAGAGGAACTGCCTAACACAGGAGTCTTCTGAATAATGAAAAGGGGCTTCTCTTAGTATCAGAATCCTTCTGACAAAAGCAACGGCCGCCTGTGCAACATCTTGCACATTTGCCAGGGGAAAGTTGCTAGAGTTAAAAAAACTCAAAGAGGAGCCTCGCAACTGACCTCTCTCTCAAATGCAGATTTTGGAATATTCTGGTGCCTGGCACCTGGATCCTTGCGCCTAGCGCCTGGCGTCTGGATAGTTCCGCGCGCCTGGAATGTTCCGCACGCTAGAAAGGAGACTCGCTCCTGGAACGTTCCGCTTGCGTGGAAGGTCCCGTGCGCCCTGATAGTTCCGAGCACCTTTAGTCTTCTTTTACGAGCCTCTTGCCAGTAAACGTTCAATGGAAGCATCCTTCTGTCTACTATAAGGCTCCTCAGTCTAGCCGTCTGTTTTCTCTTTGAAGGAGCCTTGCGCCAAGAAAAATGTTCTGGAACGCGGCTCGCGCTCAGTTACTGGAACGCGGCTCGCGTTTAACTGTATGAACGAGGCTCGTGCTAGTCTGTTGGAACGCGGCTCGCTGCTGGCTGTTGGAACGTGGCTCACGCTAGCTTGCTGGCTGGCTCTCAGCCTCTCGCTCAGTGTTCTCTTAGTTTTCAGAGAACGCGTCGATCGTCCGAACTCCAAACATGTACATTCTTCGTCTTTTCGGAGTAAGATGAAGAAACGGAAGAAGAGACGCACTTTTTTAAGGATGCCTTTCCAATGGCTATCCCTGGCAGTCTGGGACGTTATACAGATCCTGCCGAGGGAACGCCCGATCGGTGGGGATTCTCCATAACCTCCGTAAGGCTTTCGACTTTCCTTCTCCTCTGGGCTTGTGAGCTTGGAACAGGTCTAGGCCTGAGAGCGAGACAGAGCCGATTGGACGCCACCCTCTACTATTTTAGGACGCCTTTCATGGCGAACTTGGCAGTCTGGGACGTCTACAGATCCTGCCGAGGGGACGCCTGATCGGTGGGGATTCTCCATAACCTCCGTAAGGCTTTCGACTTTCCTTTTCCTCTGGGTATGTGAGCTTGGAAGAGGTCTAGGCCTGGGAGCGAAACAGAGCTGATCAGAATGCACCCTCCACTGCACTGGGAACACTAAAATCACTTCTTACCTTTCAATAGCTCGTATTTTGAGCTACAATCCTTTGTCTTCAAATTGCAATATGAATTTGAAGATTCTGTGAAGTAAGAAGGAGATGAGGATACAACACTACTAGTATTGTTAATGCTCTAACTGCTCGTTAGTACGAGAGCTATAAAAACTTCTAAGGAAGCGTAACTAATTCTATTCCTGACTTCCTCAAGAAGGAAGTTAGCTCAATCAATTCTAACATTTACTACACGTTATTATGAATAAATATTAAAATTTCCCTTCTTGCAAACTATGTGAGTGTCTACCGAAAAGTTCGGTAGTTACACGTAAACAATTCTTCGAAATTTTTGAAGCCAAAGTTATTAAAACAAATTAATATGCGTATGCCAAACCAAAGATCCAGTACTTCCCTGCAAAAGATAGCCCAGAAGATCGATGGCGATGAAATCCAAAAATCAAGTCAGGAGGAACTGCAAACATTGTTTACATTCCAAGCGACAGAGAAAATATGATAGAAAACAGGAATGGTTCCTAATCCTGCCACCACCCAGCAGGAACGGTAGATCACCTGACCTACCTGCAGCGTGTGCCGCGAAATTTGAATTTCTGTCGGGGACGACGAAGTCTTAGCTATGTATATATCTGACAGGTAAGTTGATTGTATGAAATTGAATGATTCAGAATTGAACTTACTGCGCTTATAGAGCAAATAAAGCCACTAAGCGGACCCGCACTAGACCATGGAATGTCACTTAGTTTGATAAATCAGAAATTATCACTGGGTCAGGTGTATCAAAGGGTTGTAGGCTTTCTATGAAAGTGCGATTATGATTTAACTGAACTGTTCAAAGCACTGCAATGGGGATCATTCTGCGTTCAACCGTCAGAAACATATGAATGTCGCAATAAAGAAGTGCCAGTTGATCTTGTCTCATGTTCCAATTGCCTTGCCTCTGGACATCGTAGCAAACAATTCAGTCACAAACGAAATTGCAAACTATGCAATGAAAGACATCATAGTCTAATTTGTGAGAATGATAATAGTAAATCGTGGTCAAATACACCTTCGGCAACTAGTAGCTCCAATTTCCAACGATCCAATCGACCTTCTCCTCATGTAGTATCTCAGACTGTTAAGAGCCAAAATCAGAACCATCCCGATGCTAGTCATATGAAAAATTGGAGAAACCAAACCAAGGAGGGAAAAGAAAAACCTTGCTTGAACACAAAGATGGTAAAGTATAAGCCTTCATCTAAGTTACCAGCCACACTGCTACCCACAGCTACCGCCGTGTTATATGCCTGCAACCCGCCATTTCAAACTCACTTGTTTCTTGACACAGATAGCCAACGTAGCTTCATTTCCAGTTGGTTGGTACGAAAAATGATATTGTTATTTTACAATAAAGTTTTGTACATACTTACCTGGCAGACATATACTTAGCTTACGTCTCTGACGTCACGACAGAATTCAAAACTTGCGGCAAACGCGACAGGTAGGTCAGGTGATCTTCCTTACCTGCCGCTGGGAAGCGGGTGTGTAAGAACCAACATACCTTTCTTGCCAGATTTTTTCTCTCTTATACCTGCTCCTGAGGGAGGCTGGAGGGCCATCAATCGTATATGTCTGCCAGGTAAGTATGTACAAAACTTTATTGTAAAATAAGAATATCATTTTTGTACATGAACTTTCCTGTCCAGACATATACTTAGCTGATTGACACCCTTGGTGGAGGTACAAGACAGAAAATAACAAGAAAAGGTAGACAACACCTGTTGTAGTATAAAAATGGACCTTGGTTCTTACCTGTTTAGGCTGAAGGGGACTTTCATAGGTTACTGGTCTAAATTAGTTTCTTGCATAAAGCCCAAATAAAGAAGCAGCTTACAGCGAGGGCTTGACCTACAGCTGAAAAGACTCTTTGGGTCTACTAACGGGACTTGATATCCGCTTACTTAGTAGAATCCAAGTCGGATCATGTCAATTGGGGGTTCGCCCTCTTCTATGACAGAACCTGTCCACTACCAACGCAGGGAGCGTTCAAACCAAATCCGATCACCTAACCAAACTAAAGTATTAGTATTACGAAACGAAAAAAGATGCCTACCTGCATCATTTTTCATACAACCATATGAACTCAATTACCAAAAACAAGGGAAAAACTACTAAGGATATGTTCCAGCTCCCTGCCCCAGCACCGAATCCGCCGATACGTACGGGCCTAATGTGGAAGCACTCGTCATAGTAATACTGACGTCTTTAAGGTAGTGGTTGGCGAATACTGAATTACATCTCCAGAATGTAGTTTTCATCAGATTCTGAAGAGACATATTCTTATTAAAGGCCAAGGAAGTGGCAATGGCTCTCACTTCATGAGCCTTGACTTTTAGGGAGCTTGTAATGTTCTTCATTACAAGATCTATGTGCTTCTTTCACTAGACTTCTAATGAAGAAAGACAGCGCATTTTTCGACAATGGTCTGCTGGGGTCCTTTACAGAGCACCATAGTCTGTCCTCAATGCCCTTAGGGTTTTCTTCTTTCCTGAAGGTAGTATTTTAAACTCCTAACAGGGCAAAGAGTTCTTTCGGGTTCTTCCCCTACTAGGGCAGATAATCCATGAAAACCTCAAAAGCTCCTTGGCCAAGGATTTGAGGGTTCTCATTCTTTGCTAAAAACGAAGGAAGGAAGGAACAAATCACGGAATCTCCTTAGAAACCTACCCTTCCTTCTAGGGCATGAATCTCACTAACCCTTTAGCAGATGCTAGAGGCCATGAGAAACAGAGCTTTCCTCATAAGATCTTTGAAGGAGGCTAACTGTGGTGGCTCAAACCTAGAGGACCTCAGGAACGAAGAACCACGTCCAGATTCCAACTTGGAACTTCGTTCGAAGTTTTCTTGGCAGTTTCGAAAGATCTTAATAGATCATGCAGATCTTTGTTATTCGAAAGATCTAAGTTCCTATGTCTGAACACTGCAGCCAGCATGCTCCGGTAGCCTTTGATGGTAGATACTGCCAAACCGCATTTTTCTCTGAGGAAAACTAGGAAATCTGCTATCTGAGTCACAGAGGTACTGGAAGAGGAAAACTTCTGGTTCCTGCACCACCGGCGAAAGACGTCCCACTTCGACTGGTAGACTTTAAGGGTCCGAAGGTCTTCTAGCTGAGGCGATAGCCTTTAGCAGCTATTGTCGAAAACAAAACCCCTTCGCTCTGACAAGACTTTTGACAGTCGAAAGCCAGTCAGATTGAGAGCGGGGGATTGGTTTCAGTGAAACCTGTCGAAGTGGGGTTGTCTGAGCAAATCTTGTCTTTGTGGAAGTGCTCTTGGAAAGTCCACCAACCATTCCAGTACCTCTGTGAACCAATCTTGGGCGGGCCAGAACAGAGCTACTAGCGTCATTCTTGTCATCTCTGAGATAGCAAATTTCTTGAGGGTTTGTCCCAGTACTTTGAAGGGGGAAAGGCGTAGACATCTAGACCTGTCCAATCTAGGAGAAAAAAAAAAAACGCATCCAACTGATACTGGCCTCCTGAGTCTGAGATCGGGGAGCAGTAAAGTTCTATCCTTGCGTTCCTTGCTGTTGCAAAGAGGTCGATGTGAGGCCTGCCCCCATCTTCTCCACAGGTCTTGGCATACTTCTGAGTGAGGGTCCACTCGGAAGGCAGGAGTTGATTCTTCCTGCTCAGGAGATCGGCCCTGACGTTCCTTTCTCCCTGTACGAATCTGGTGAGAAGACTGATCTTCCTTGCTTGAGACCACAACAGAAGATCCCTTGCTGTTTCGTACAGGGAGAAGGAGTGTCCCCCCTGTTTTTTTTTTTTTTTATGTACGCCAAGGCTGTGGTGTTGTCCGAATTGACCTGAACTACTGCATTTCAGACGTGGGGCTCGAAGGCTTTCAATGCCATCCAGACTGCCATCAACTCTTTCTTGTTGATGTGCCAGGACACCTGATCCCCCTTCCGGGTGCCTGACACTTCTCTTGTCCCGAGCGTCGCTCCCCAACCTGCTTCCGACGCGTCGGAAAACAACACATGGTTGGGGTTCGGCATGTAAAGAGACATTCCTTCCACAAAACGGAGTGGGTTGTTCCACCACTGAAGGTCCCTCTTGATTCCCCTTGAGATCTTGAAGGAGAACTCCAGATCTAGAGAGAGACGCCTCCAGTTCTGGTATAGGAAGAACTGTAGAGGCCTGAGATGCAACCTTTCCTAGAGAAAAAAAAAAAACGAATTGCTCCAACGAGGAGGTGTCCCCAGCAGATTAATCCCACTCCCTCGCTGTGCATGCATCTTTCTCTAGGAAGGTCGTTTAGTTTTCTCGTAGCAACGAGCTATCCTCTCTGGCGACAGGAAAAGCCCGAAAAGCCAGAGAAACTATCCGAATCCCCAGATAGATCCGCTTTGACTGGGGATTAATTGAGACTTCTGGAAGTTCACCAGAAGTGCCAGAGAACTTGCCAATGTAAGGGTCTTTTGAAGGTCCTCCACCCGACATCTTTCTTGAGGACTCTGCTCTGATTAGCCAGTCGTCGAGATATAGCGACACCCTCACTCCCTCCAAATGTAGCCACTGCGCCACATTTTTCATTAACCCCGTGAAAACTTGGGGTGCAGTTGACAGGCCGAAGCACAAGGCCTTGAATTGGAAGATGTTTCCTCCCATCATGAATCGCAGATACTTCCATGAAGAAGGATGGATCGGCACATGAAAGTAAGCGTCCTGAAGGTCTAGTGACACCATCCAGTCCCCTGGACGAAGAGCCGCTAACACTGAGGAAGTCGTCTCCATGGCGAACCTCCTCTTTTCCACAAAGACGTTCAGGGCGCTTACATCCAAAACCAGAACTAGGAATAGCCTGTTGTAAAAACCCGCAGAGCGGGGATCTTCCACTAGTTCTATAGCCTCCTTCTCTAGCATCAGATCTACTGCTAGAGAAAGGGCTTGATTCATGATGGGGTGTCCTTGTACCTGGCCACCAACTCCCTCTGGAGTTCTGGTCGTCAATGGTGGCCTTGACGAGAAGGGAATGAGATATCCTTTGCTGACAATCGATAGGGACCAATTGTCTGCCCCTTTGTGGGCCCAGACGTCGGCAAATTCAGTAGTCTGGCACCACTGATGTCTGGAGTCCTTGATCGCTATTTCTTGCCTCTGATTGACCTAGAGAAGGTTTTACCTCTCTTAAAAGGTCTAGATCCTCTGGTTGAAGAAACTCTGGCAGTGGGTCCTCCTCGAAAGGGCTCCTGCCTCAGAGGAGTCTCTTTCTTGGTCTTGGGTTGGAAGACAGAGCGAGGTTTCCTGGCCGACTGGGCTAACATGTCCTGAGTAGCCTTGGCTGAAAGGGCACTCGAGACATCCTGAATGATTTTCTTGGGGTTAAAAGCAGAGGAGAGAGCCGAGCGCAAAGAAGTGAGGCCCTTTGTGCATGCGAAACTGCCTTCGTGAGAAACGAACAGTAAACCGACCGCTTCTTTATCACTCCGGCTCCAAACAGTGAAGAGACTTCACTCGAGCCGTCTCTCACTGCTTTGTCCATGCAAGTGAGGACGCAATTAAGATCTTCAGGAGACAGGGAATCCGGGGTCTGGGTCTTCTTAGCCAGAACTCCTAAAGACCAGTCAAGGAAGTTGAAAACTTCCAGGACTCGGAACATTCCCTTCAGTAGGTGGTCAAGTTCGTTATTCATCCCCCACGTAGTCTTGGCCGACAGGAGGGCAGATCGACGAGCGGAATCCACCAGTGAAGAGAAGTCCGAGTCAGCAGAAGAAGGGAGAGCGAGGCCTAAAGGTTCCCCGCTGATTCGTACCAGAATCCTAATCTGCCAGTCAGTTTAGAAGGAAGGAAAAGAGAAAACAGTCTTCCCTTTCTCTTCCTTAGCAAGGAGCCATTCCCCAAAACCTCTAAGTGCCTTCTTCATTGAAATAGTCGGTTTCATCCTTACACAAGATGAAACCTTCGAAGTCTTCGAAGTGGAGAACAAAGAAAGAGGAGAAGGAGGAGCCACAGGAGAAAGGATATCTCCAAACTCTTGAAGGAGCAAATCTGTTAACCTCTTATACGAGGAAACAGAGGAGTCTTTTGGTCCTTCTTCTTCCGAGGGATCCTGTTCTTTGTCATCAGAAGAGCCCTCATGATCCTAGAGGCGCGGCTACCTTTAGAAAGTCTCTTGAAGAGTGAGGTTTGACTCTTGGAGACAAAACTTCTGGAACTTGCCTATTCGCAAAATCCTTCTTGTCTTGAGGAGGGCGTTTTCCAGATTCTTGGAGCCTAACAGGAGTAAGGCAGCTGTCAGGAGCAGAGCGCCTGTTTGAAGAAAAACTTCTATCAGGCTCTTGGCGCCTATCCAAAGGAGAGCGGCTACCAGGCGAACAGTGCCTGCCATGAGAGAAGCGGCTACCAGGTTCTTGGCGCCTGAAACGAGGAGAGGGGCTCTCTGGCGACAAGCGCCTACTGGGAGAACGCCTACCAGGGGAGAAGCGTCTGTCATGATCTCGGTGCCTGACTCGAGGAGAGTGAAAGTCAGGTGAAGAGCGCCTGGCAGGAGAAACGCGCCTAACAGGCTCTTGACGCCTGTCCAGTGAAGAGCGCCTGTCCGTTTTAGGGCGCTTGTCAACAGGAGAGTGGAGGCGAGACGAGGAGCGGCTACGAGGCGAGTAGCGCCTACTAGGCTCTTGGTGCCTATCAAGGGGAGCGATCCTGTCTCGAGAAGAGCGTCTGTAGGGCGAAGATCTCCTACGAGAAGCCTGCTCCTTGTCCGAAGGAGAAACAAAGACATCCTGTCTGTCAGGCGAATGGTGCTTGGACGCAGAAGGGATCTTGTCCGAAGCAGAAAGTCTCCTGCGAGACTCCGAACGCACAGGCGAGCGGGCCGCTTCCGTCGAATAGCGAGAGTCAGGAGAGGGGAGCCTGGACTTCTTTACAGGAAGCGAGACATCCTTCCTACGACGAGACGACACGCAAAGAGAGCCAGCCAGAGCCGAAATCTGCGCCTGAAGGTTAGCCAACACCCTTGCAGGAGAATTCACAAACTCTTGAACAGGTGACGAGGCTCGATCTCTGCCCGGGGAACGATACTATAGAGATCTCTTACGTTTCTTCGTTTCCACCTCAAGCTCTTCCGAAAAAACTTCAGGGCTGGATGGAAGGGCGCAGGGAGCGTTCCAGGCTCTCTTTGAAGCGCGCGAGGCTTCCGAAGAGCTCCATCCTCGTTTAGGAGAAGGCAAAGGCGAAGACGAGAAGCATTGGCGCAAGATTTCTCTCTTGGAGTGATCCAAGGTAGCCTGGGAACGATCAACAGGAGCTACCGAGGGGACGCCTGACCGGTGGGGATGCTCCCTAACCTTCCTGCGGCTTTCGACTTTCCTCCTCCACTGGGACTGGGAGTCTGGAAGAGGGGTTTCTAGGCCTGGAAGCATTAGGAAGCCGATCAGACGCACCCTCCACTGCACTGGGATCACTGCACAAATCACTATTGGAATCACTCTTACCTTCTAAATGTTTAATTTTCATCTCCATACTGCGAATGGTGGCTTCATGGAGGCCACTTCCGAAGGCGCAATCTTCGGCTTCGGTGCAGGGAGCAGGAGCTGAAACTGACAAAGGACCTACTTCTAAAATAGGATTATCTATATCCAACTCGCTAATACGAGATCTACTACTGCTCCTAGAAGAAGCTTTCCTAACTTTATCCTTTTCAAGCTTCCTCAAGTAGGAAGACAAAGACTTCCATTCACCCTCATTCAGCTTTTCACATTCATTACAAGGATTATTAAAGGTGCATTCATTCCCTCTACACTTCAAACATACTGTGTGAGGGTCTACCGCAGCTTTCGGTAGCCTCACATTACACTCAATCATACAACAAACTCTAAACATAGCAGTTTTCTTAGTATCAACATCAGACATCATGAATCCAAAGAAAAATCCAAAGAAAAGTCAAATAACGGTCCACAGATCGCGAATGCCAAGCCAAAAGATCGGGTACTTCACCAAAAGTCCGTAGAAACAATCCAGGGCGAAAACGAGAAAAGAATCCAACTGTCAAGAGGTACCGACAACAGGTGTGGTCGACACCGACGACAGAAAAAATCTGGCAAGAAAGGTATGTTAGTTCTTACACCCGCTTCCCAGCGGCGGGTAAGGTAGATCACCTGACCTACCTGTCGCGTTTGCCACGAGTTTTGAATTCTGTCGTGACGTCAGAGACGTAAGCTAAGTATATGTCTGACAGGAAAGTTCATGTACAAAACTAAATTTTCCAGTAGTAAAATGTGTTTCACTAAATATCGCTCCCTTTGGCTCACAAATAGTCAAGGGGGAGTTTGATGTTGTTTCATGTAGAGTTCATATGGGTCAGTGAGTTGTTAGAGCAAAGTTGGCAGTCCACGATGATGTGATCACACCTATTCATAATGTGTGAATAACTAACTTAAAGAGCCACTTGCAAAGTAAAGGGTGTGCTATGGCCGATGAGGATATAATTATAAAGGGAGATATTTTGAAAAATGTTTTTGCTAATTGGGGCAGATTACTTCAATTTATTCAAATTGGAATGGAGAAGGTAGACGGAGTTAGTGTATTTATTACTCGCAATGGGGTTGCACTCTACAGAAGGGTACCTCAGTGGCCACTGGAGGGAGTAGATATCTCCTCTGTACACACATTATACGTGTAGGATAGCCAAGGCTGAAATGGATGTTGACGTGTGGTGGAAGTTGGACACAATTGGTATCATGCCACATGAACAATTTACCACATTAGAGCATGTGGCCATGGAAAAAGTCCAGTAGAGTATCATGAAAACCAAACAGGGTTATCGAGCAAGTTTGCCATTCTGTGGGTCAGAACAACCTAGTAACAACTACTAGTACGTATTGTAATGCGCTCACGCAACTGCATGCGCTAGAAAAGCAACTGAGAAAGATCCTGGCTACAGAAACGATTACAAGAACTTCCTTCAGGCACATTTAACCGCAGGCTTCATTAAGGAAGTACAGAATCCCCATGCATCCTCAAAAGCAAAAGGAGAACTCTTGTTCAACAACTGTCTTTTATCCCCGAGATGTTATACAATTTATTGAACAAATTTAGGTGTAACCCTCTTGCTATGACATCAGATATTTCAAAGGTATTCCATCGCGTCTTGCTAGACCCAGAGGATACCAAATACACTCGTTTTATGTGGCGACGGGGGCTGACTCAAGCGGCCACATATGCCTTTCAAGTACTAGTTTCTGGTGTCACCACCAGTCCCTACATTTTGCGACAAGTGCTTATGGCCCATCTCAGGGAAAAGGGGAAAGAGCGTGTTCACATACTTTTATGCAGATAATTACTTCCATGCGTATGAAACTTTAGAAGAGATAAGGAGGGATTACATTGAAATGAAATCTTTGCTACATCCGGGTCACTTGCCATTAACAGGCTGGGCCAGTAACCACATGAATTTTGATGAACAGATAAGAAGCAAGGAGGCTAGGGAAATTTCAGTTTTGGGTATGATTTGGGATAGAGTGACTGCTTGAGTCTGAAGCCATGTAAGGGGATATGTAGGAGCAGGTGGGGAACAACCATCACAAAACATAAGCTTCTGTCATTAGTACTCGTTTCCAATTTCAGTCCTTTACGGCTTGTAAAGCTTATTTTTAAGAGGCAAAATCTTCCTCCAAGATCTATGGGAAGCAGGAATAGGTAGCGATGATGTTTTATGCAGGGATCAACCAGAACAAGCCAATATGAGTCTTAAAGAATTCGTTCACATTCACACCTTAAAGTTCAAAAGGGGGATCATGTTAAGAGAAACTTGGTTACACCTTTTCACTGATGCTTCTACCAAAGCCTATGGGACTGTTGCGTACGTTAAACAGGCAGAGGGACAAAATACCATCCTTACATCACAAATGAGCTTAACCCTCAGGAAGAAAGCCATTACCAAACTGGAGTTATTAGCTTTGTTACTAGGGTTCAGGTTGGGGGAAACATCTGAAAAGGCTCCTAGATATCCAGAAAGTTACAGTTTAGACAGATAGTAAAGTGGCTAAGGCATGAATAGCTAGCAAAGAAGGGAGTAAGGATACATTCATATCAAACAGGGTGGGGGAAATCAATTTTATCCAACAGGAGTGTGCAGTTGACCTTCTATATGTAATCACCAAGTGCAACCCAGCAGATATCCTGATACAAGGCTCTACATTGAAAGGCCCAAACCCAAATCACCTGTGGCATGAGGGACCTGCCTTCTTCATAAGAAGGTCCCAGCTGAACCATCGGTGGACTGTGATGAATCATCTGATCAACATCATGTCCTTAGTGTTGCTGCCCTAAAAGAATTAAGGGAAGAAGGAAACCTGACTGCCTGCAGAACTATGGGGACTATGGGGGAGTAACATTGATTTTGTTTCTTTAATGGAAATTCTTTCTTTAATAAGAATAATGAAATATGTGCTGAAGTTTGTAGGCTGCCATGCAGATCGCCTCTTAAAATGTTCTTAAATGTAACAACAGCACCCTTTTTCCTACAGTGTGTGAGCGCTTAGAAAATGGAGTGCAAGTACCTGAACACATTAATAAATTCATTAATCAGTTGCATTTAGTGTTAAGAAATATGGTTATCTATACCCAAAGTAGGTTGCCAAATGTATCCAATAGTAAGAAGGAATTAATATTGTTGCCTTCAAATGGCCGTTTAGTTACCTTGCACCCTGAGCACTTCCACACCACCCACATGCATTGTGGTGTAAATGTACTAATCACCCTTTTCCGGCAGGAATGTTGGCGCCCCGGATTGAGAGCCATAGCCAAGCAAGTGGTGGGGAGGTGCAGAGCTTGTATTATAGCCTTCAGGCCCCTACTTGACCGTCTGTCACCTCTCCCCTCCCAACTGACAGAACTCACTTGTTGCGATCCTTCTTCAAGGTTGGGGTGGACCACACCAGCACCATAAGGGTTGAAGGGGGTACCTTACCTTACCTTACAGACCTTACAGCTAACTCAGGTTGCCCCAGGTCCCTCAGTGTGAGGCACCTCAAATGTCTACCAGAGATATCTAATGCACCTTCCAGTATATTTTGCATCTTCCAATCCTGGATGGTCAGGGATGCAGCTTAGATATTTGTCGAGCTTATTCTTAAACATATCTACGTTCAATCCTAATATTTTCCTCAGATGAGCCGGCAATGCATTGAATAGACTGCATTATCGATGCTCGTGCATAGTGGATTAATGTCCTGTGTGCTTTCCTTAGTTTTCCCGGTACACTTTTGGGCACTATTAATCTACCTCTGCTTGCCCTTTTTGATATTTTTAGCTCCATGATGTTTCCGGTAATTCTTTCTATCTGTTTCCATGCCTGTACTATTATCATGTAGCATTCTCTTCTCCTTTCTAGAGTATATAAATATAAAAATTGTAGTCTTTCCCAGTAGTCAAGGTCCTTAACTTCTTCTATTCTAGCTGTAAAGGTCCTTTGTATACTAATTGTCCAATATCCATTTGGTAGTATGGGTACCAATCATATTGCAATATTAAAGTGGACTGCATACATACGTTTTATAAAGCATAATCATGTGTTCAGCTTTTCTTGTTTTGAAGCACAGTAACAACATTACCATTTTTGCTTTGCATTTTGCCAATAGTATATTGCTATTTGATCATTGCATAACATGTTCCTATTCAACATCACACCAAGGTCTTCAACTGCTTCCTTACTTGTGATTATCTCATTATTAGGTCCACTATTTACATATAGCATTCCGTTTTTATCTCCATAATTTATAGATTCAAATTTATCAGAGTTAAATATCATCCTATTTACCTCTGCCCATTCATATATTTTGTTTAGGTCTCTTTGTAGCAAATTCCTATCTTCATCACAAGTAATTTCTCTCCTTATTCTTGTGTCATCGACTAAACTACTCACTACCGAGTCATTAACATTACTATGTCTGCTATCATAACAACAAACAGCAATGCAGCTCACACTGTACCTTATGGCACACCAGATATTACCTTAGTTTCATCCGATTTCTCATTGTTTGTTGCAATCACTATCAGTTTTCTGTTTTGTAAAAATTCTTTTATCTATCTTCCTACTTTGTCCCCAATATTGTTTTCTAATTTTCTTCACTAACATATTATGGTCTACCTTGCAAAGTCTAAGGTAACCCACATCTGTTTCTTTTTCGTTTATCATATTTTTATGCATGTTCTCAAAGTGGACTAACAGTTGGGCTTTGTGTACTTTTTCCGGGTACAAAACCATGTTGTCCTATATAGAACAAATTATTTTTCATTAAATGTTTCGTTATATTTCTCTTCATTAATTCCTGGTCATAACTTGTCTAGCCAGCCATGCAGCGTATCTGGAGAAAGACTATTGCAACAGGCTGGATGCCGACACCTTTGTGCTACTCTTAAGGAGATTTGATTCCACACACGGAGCGCCGTCGACCATCCACAGCAGCAATGCTACAACCTTTCAAGCAGCAAGCACGTTCTTGAGGGAGATGTATGATGAATATATCACTCAACATTTCCTCCAGAGAAGGAGGATAAAGTGGATATTCCAGACCTCCAGATCTCCCTGGAAGAGAGGTTTCGTTGAAAGATTGATAGAGGTAGTCAAACGCATGCTTGCGACAACCTTACAACGAACTGTATACAGTGAAGAGCAGTTTCACACCCTCATCATAGAAGCCAAAGTGGTGGTCAATAGCCGCCCTTTAATGTTTGCTCCCGCCAGTGGTTCCCCATGAATAATGTATCAGACATAGACCACTAGGCAACTGCGACACCAATATTTTCACCTAACAGAAATGCTTGAGCATTTAAAGTGCTATTGGAGAGATGGTTACCTGAGGTCACTTCAAGAATGGCACAATTTCCGGGAAGGCCCACCGACTGCACTGTGTGTGGGAGACATTGTGCTGATTAAAGCGGAGCAACAGAAGCGCAGCCAGTGGCCCCTGGGAAGGATTGTTGCAGTATACCCTGATGAGAGAGGGGTAATGAGATCCATAAAGGTGCTCTTCACGGGTGAGGAACACCTTCGAGCTGTAGAACACATCGTCCAATTGGAAGTGCACCCTCGAGACAATGACAAAGAAGCCGAGAGAAAGAACATGGATGGATACAACTCCAAGGGAGATGAGTGGAACCAGGTAGAAAATGCTATAGAAAGTGTGACTCAACAGACAAAGACTCGAGATGAGTGAGCAACAGAGTGTTCGATAAGGATGGAGTGGAACAGTGACCAATTTATAAACCAGACCAAGAAGGAAGGGTGCGATTGAGCAAAGACAGATGACGGAGTGGGTGAAAGACAAAGTAGTGTAGTGGTTGGTATAACCAGTTAGAGGCAAATTGTAAAAGAGTGGGACTTGAGAAGGGATCTGAAGGTGTTAGGGTTATTGATGTTACGCCTCACACGATCGGAAAGGGTGGTCTGCAGACGTTTTCAACAAAATGAATAGTGTGTAATACAAACTGTATTCATCTTATGTCCAATTATAATTTGTGCGCTTCACGTGGTCGAAAGCCACCCAAGATGTGACTCCAAAAAGAGCGTTATGCAAATTGCTTGCAATGACTTGATACGAAGCAAAAGCCCAGATGGGTATGAACGATCACAAACACCGATGTGCCAAGAGAATCTCGTTACAAAGCGAAACGTATCACTTCTTGATTGAGTCAGTATGCTCATTCAAAAAGTATGTGGTATACCTTTTAGTAACACATACGATAATTAGAAGGACTTTCTATAATGAGCCCCAATCTGTTTGCAAATTGCACGGACAGAAACTGTTCGAATGCATTCACCTTCATATTAAAATTGTATTAGTATTGCCTTGACGATTTCACTATGTATACGTATTAATGATTACTTTGATGATTTCACTGCTATGTGTATTATTGATTGCTTTGATGATTTCACTGCTGTGTGATGTTGATTGATGATTGCATTGCTGGATGTGATCAAGAGTTGACATCCTGTATTGCTTTGCATTGTGTAGTGATCATTCAGTAGGGAAAATGTGCATTGTCGTCCAGAGCTAGACTCGTATCGTAGCACTGCAAATGCGTCTAGGCCTCGACAACCCCACCCAGGCCACGAGACCATGCTCCTAGCCTCCCCAATCTGAGCCTCCCATTCTGCTCTGGGGCCCTTCCCTTCTTTTGGGGGGTAGAGGATGTCGTGAAAAATGAGTAAACCATTTTCTTCGACTTAAGTCTGCCTCACGACCACCACAGAATTGCGCAAGAAATCAGTTGGTGGCAAAAACTCAATGGCTCCCTCTTGTGTTAGCATGTTTCCGAGTTGTTTAATGTTTAATCCACGTGAGACCATTGGGATCACTGCAGTGTGAATTGTCATAATGCGATTGTTATTAATACTGAAGAATTGTAGTCAGTATAAGAATCTTGGAAACTCAAAAATTCACTAGCTAGCTGGGGACACGGGATCCTCGTGCTAAAATTTCGCCCTTCCCTTTTGAGAATACTACCAGATTGGATGTGTGAGAATTTGCTCTGAGTTTTGCGCTAAGATTTCTTTCAACACTGTGTGGTAACTTGAGTCCTCTAAATGTTAACGTTATCAGTGACTAGGTATTAGTGTTGGTATGAAATTGTAGTGATCCCAGTTGGTCTGAATGTGTGGAGTACGTGATTTTCTCTGTGATTTGAGGATAAAGTTAGGCTTGTCCATGGCCGTCTAAGTTAGCAGGAAATAGTTGTTTGGAGTGTGTGTAAGGTTGTTAATATCAAGAGAACATGAAATTTGTAAAAACTTTCCTTGTGCCTTATTCACCTGTCCTTGTGCAAGGGCTGGGAACTCTCCCTTCAGGTGGGCCTATACGCCAATGAGATCAAGAGATACCAGAAAACCCTGTCGTTGAACAATTCAGGACACCAGTATATCTCCATAACTATGCCTAGCCTATTACTTTGCTCAGTAGATCTAGGGTACTTATCAGCAGCGGCCTAGACTATGGCAGCTGCGGTTTTTCTATGCAGTTTTACTTACTGTACTTACTGAACAAGAATTTTAAGTAATATTTATTCGGACGACTGTAATTGACCCCCCAGGGTCCAGTACTAAACACGGCGAAATACATTAGACGGCCCAATCCCTAGTGGATGTCGTATCCGCGGTTACGTTCCTTGCAGTCCATGCGGAGTGCTTCAGTAGAAATACTCTTTGCTCCCCAAATTGAATGTTAGCAACATTCAAGGCACAGACTAGGCTAGTAGGCTAATAGCTACAGGGGAAAATCATATTAGGCTACTACTTCCAACTCCAAAATATGATTTTACAGCAAAAATGTACCAAAATCATGCTTACAATAAAGCTTCCCTTACGTAATTACAATCATTACTTAATGAGGTAAGCTGTCATGGTGATGTTAAACACATCATTGTGGGCCTAGGCCTAACTCATTCTTTTGTAAATTCTTCAACCGGCCCCACAAAAAAAACCATTTACTGCTGGCATCCCCCATAACTGTGTGATATACCTATGAAGGGGGTTCAGGCATCTTTAAACTACTTAGCTTGGTAGATCTAGGGTACCTATCCGCGGCGTCCCAGACTACAGCAGTTGCGGTTTTTCTATGCAGTTTTACCGACTGAACAAGAATTTTAAGTAATATTTATTCAGACGACTGTAATTAACCCCCCCCCAGGGGCCAGTACTAAACACTGCGAAATACATTGGACGCCCCAATCACTAGTGGATGTTGTATTTGCGGTTGCGTTTCTTGCAGGGTAATTCTAAAGAATAGTTCCCTATGTACTGCAAGGAACGTAACCACGGGTACAACATCCACTAGGGATTGGGGCATCCAATGTATTTCTCCGTGATTAGTACTGGCCCCTGGGGGTTAATTACAGTCGTCTGAATAAATATTACTTTAAATTCTTGTGCAGTAAGTAAATAACATAGGAAAACGTCAATTGCCATAGTCTAGGCCACCGCGGATTGCTTCTGTAGAAATACCCTTAGCTTAATTGATAGGTACCGAAACAAATATCAGAAACTTCAAACAAAAAAAAATATCTATAAGTAAAGGGACAAGAAAAATGTCTACACAACAAGAATGACAACTAGTAGTATATAGGTACTCTGTTTTTTCCATTTGTCCACCCGCCTGTGGTGTTGGCGTATGGTAACACTACGTACATTTGCAACTGAAAAGGGTTTTAATAATTTACTGTATGCAAATTACACAGTTAATATTTGAAATAGGGTTAGTATTACCTATTGTTGAATGTAAGCTGAATGTAACTATCTAAAGCCTGGGATGCAGTGTTACCATACGCAAACACCACACGCTGGTGGACAGATGGAAAAAAACCGAGTATAGATACCTACCTATGAACTAAAGCAATAGCCTATGTTCAAGAAGGGATTAGCTAAGGAAACTAGGTATTAGTATAAAAGGAACCAAACTAACCTATCGCACCATAGGTAACCTAACCTAGTTAGCTTAGCCTAGTTGACATGACTAAAATGCAGTGGCGACTGAAAGCGGCTGTCTTACCTTTTAGCTCCATCACCAAGAGGTTAGGGTTCAAGAGTCAGGTTTGTCTCCTTCGGAACTCTGCTTATGTTGGCTCTGGGCTCCAGCCGAGTAGGCCCACTTTAGGCCTAGCCCATTTCGATTGGCCTACCAAAGAAACCACTCTACCACTAAGGTAAGGTACCGTGTCCTGAAACCACTCGACCATTAAGTAAGGTACCGTGTCCTGAAACCACTCTACTATTGAGGTAGCTAGCCTAGGTAGTAAGGTAAGGTAAGGTACAGTGTCCTACATCAATGCATCTTCAGTTCTTATTTAATGACTGAGGCACATAGCCTAGCCTGCCCTGTATTCCCTTAGAAGTGGGCTTGAACATATTTTCATAGATGAGATGGCCTAGCTATAGGTAAATTGTTCTTCTTCAGTACTAGTTACCTAGCCTATACGTCTGAAACGCAACAAGATCTTTTCTAGGGCCACATTACAGAAGTCACATTCACACACGATACAATCGCTAACCCACTCCTTTAGACATAAAAAGGAAAATGAGTTTCAATTCAAACCAGTCAGTGGTCACCAGACACCGGTGTGTGTTTAACTCGGAACAAATGGAACAAAATCAACGACGACGGACAACGTCCAATTGACTTGAGGCGACGCACGTCACGCAGCGGATGTCAAATTGTCAAAGTGGAAAGAAATGGCAGTATGGTAGTGGTACTAGTAAGCATGGTTGCAAAATATTTTCTTGTTGGAGATGGCAACCTACGAGCCATTCACGGCTACAGAATGCCAAAGACGCAAAAACATTTTACCATTCAGGTACAAGTCTTTTGCACGCCACAAAATATGGTTTACCTATAGTATAAGCATTTCCAACAAATGTTATGTCAATAACAGAGAGAGAGATAGAGAGAATTTTAATGTCTGTTACATTTGCGACAGACCAAAAATTATTTCAGAAGAAATTACTAGCAGAAATTGACAAAAACTTAAAAAAGAAAATATTCAAATTGCATTGGTCAAAAGGAAAAGACTCACGCCTAAATAATAGCTGACTATTGAGAGATGGTAAGTTAAAACGCAAGTAAGGTCTTATAGCTTTCATAATATTTTCTATCCTACGTCCATACCTGGTGATCACTTTTCTTGGACTTCGGGGTTACTATCTAGTTAAATAACGCCATTCGGAATAAGGTATTGGGGCGTTTCTTGAGCAAATACCATATTAAGAAATCGTAAAGAACAAAAATAATTAAACTTAATCCAAAAATATATTTGAAATAAAAAATACAGTATGATATAGTATTGCAATGCAAACTTGAAGGCACTAAGCAAAATCCTTTGCATACAGAAAAAGAATGTAACAATTACGTTCGGGGTTTCCTCAAATGGCCGAATTCTATACAAATCTTGACAGTTCAAGTATTTCTAAGTGAATGCTGTTATGAAAATTGCAAGAAGAGTAACTGAAGGAAACAAAAATATAACAGGCGACAAGATTCAACGTGCGTTAATCTCGCACCAGTTGTAGGGTACAAGCTATGAGACAGATGCGTACCTATTGTAGTACCTGCAGAACAGAGTTTGGGGGAAAGATTATGGTAAGGTATTAAAAGGGCCCAAAGGGAGTGTCATTTGACTGATAACCTCAGAGAAATATGAGATATATCCTTATGAGAACAAATAACTTACAATTCAAATAGAGGTAAGAAAGTTGCTGAATTGCGGGATCTTACGGGAAAACTATAAGGTTAGCCTTCTGTTGATCTGCCCAGGAGCCATGTTCGTTAGCTCTTTCCAGAACGGTTGTCTCAGGTGAGGATTGTTTATTGATACCAATTAAAACAGCGGCAGTTACAAGATTGATATAAGATATTTAACAGTTATAAAAAGGTCCCAAATAACGAGAATCACGACATGATTAGGTACAATACGAAACTGGACTACAGGCCTCTTTCTGTATGGTTAGGATTAATCACATATTTTTCTTTCATTACAGCTGAATCTCGTGTTCACTCAGCTACTATGGCTTAAAGTTTCCAACACTGATTTTCATTTCAGGTCTCTCTAATGCAGTATTCGTCAATCAACGAGAATGCTAATGGCTATATCCTAATCAGAGAAAAAATACCATTCCTCCTTAATTTATTTTCATTTGATATTGTGAACAGTGTAAATAATTAAAAGCAATCACATATTTTATTACACGTTCATTGATGTACATAAATATGTTCAAATAAGGCTCAAAATATTAGCATATAAATTTGTCTACCTACACAGTACTTATAAATATTCAAGATTATTTAAGAGGAGGAAAACGAAGTGATTATTTCCAGGGCACCCTGTACCCGATACGAGAAATCCGAGTTGCGTGCAGGGCAAATTTGGACCAATCAAATTGCCCGGTGAGTGCTACCTCGTGGAAATCGTGGAAGGTAAAAAGGCGCCGCCCTGAAGACGAGCATCGGTACAGGGCAAAAGGTGCCCTGAACGCAAGATCTTTTTCTAGCATTGCTACACTGCAAAAGGCGCAAAACTGATTTCCAGCATCAACACAGAAAAAAAAAAACTTAGCGCCAAGACTGGTTTCCGCCATCCAACATTAGTAGAGGGCAAAAGGCGCCTTGAACGCAAAACTGTTCAACATTGGTATAAGCCTCCATAAGCCTATACTAGGCAAAAACGCTCTGAACACAAAAGCAGACTGTCCTATGTGAATATCAGTTCTAAATTCGAATTTGTTCACTGATCCCGGTGTAGAGTGTACTACATTATTAATAAAACGCATGCACAACAAATGTACATTAATAAAAAAAATTTCCAGTGTGTCAAGCAAGGGCGCACTGGATGCAAGTTAATTTTCCTTCATCAGCACAGCGGCGCCCTGAACGCAAGAAGGATTTCTAGGATACCGTACAGGGTACCCTGAACGCAAGAAGCATTTCACGAATACGGTACATGGCGTCCTGTACGCAATTCGGATTTTTCATATTCGATACAGGGCGCCCTGGAAATAACCTCGGTCTTAAGAAAATTATTGGCCATCATAAACCACGTGATTTACACAGTTTATCATCTTAGGTTTAAGGAAACATTTTCTATCTCAGCTTCCTTCAGTAGCATTTTCTATATAGAAATCTACAGTGGATAACTAAGCTAAAATAGTTTAAATGTTGTTTCATTAGTTTTTTAAATTAAATAAGTAAATTCACATCACGTAAAAAATATGAATAGTTTGTTAGTTTGCAGCATGATTTAAAAAAAAGTCTGCGTGTGACTGAATGAAACTCGCAAATCTGCACATCAATCTTTCACCTCATTCGTTGAAAAGCCAATTTAAAAAATACATTTCTAAACATCTCTAGAAAGCGTCTTTAGAATGTCCAATCGAAAATAAAATTATCTTAGACTTACATGATAAGTGACATTGAAAGTACAGGTAAGAGAAGCCGAAACTTAGGCAGGTTCGTTTTGCTGCCTTCATTTTTAAAAATTTATATTGATTATAGTGAACCCACTACCTATTTTCAAGACAATACTTTAACACTTTGGGTTAATCGAAATAATACCGGCGCGACGGGTAATTTCATTTGAAATTATAGTTTCTTCTAGCATTTTGGATGCTTATTAACAATTTGCCATCACTTTTGGCGGTCGATCGTAATTAACTTGTAATTTACCTTGGAACGTCCTACGGTACTTTTGTGTTTTTGTCAATAGGTTGTGAAACAAAAATGAAGTGCGTTTATTCTATTTTTGCAATGACATTGGCTGATATACTATTCGTTTAAGTTCCTTGGACCATACTGTAACTTAGTTGACTGTACAACTTTAATTTTCCAGATTATCCTTGAATTTCCAAACTGATCAATGGCCCTAAATTTGGGTACTTTTTCTTCTTGTTAATAATACTATTGATATCACCTGCTGTTTTAACTTTCATCGCATGTGTTTTGTTTTGGGCAAAAGAAATTTATTCTGAAGAATCCAATTAAACTGCATATTAAAAATTAGTCGTACAATATTGACCATGTGTTTAGATCTGAAACGTTTTTTTTCTGTCTTTCTTTCTTTCTTTCCTAGGCTGAAACAGTAATGTTAACAATATTTTGAACGTTATCGGGGCTTCATATGGTCAAGCTGATTAAAGCTGCCAAATGCATCGAATGTTCAGTAGGCTACATAGATATAGAAAGGAGAGATTAGATAGACAAGTGACGATCGCATAGACGTACTAGATATAGAGGAAGAGTAGACAGTCACGAGACTGTCGCTTGCAAGTAGAGCGCCATTGTTAATTCATCAAAATGATAGCGCCAGCAACTGCACCGACCAGCAGGAGCAGAGCCACCTCTGGCACCCAGTGCTGGGCCATCAACTGTTACATACAGAAACAGGATCACAAAAGAACAGGGGATCGCATATCATAAGTATAGGTGACATTTTCATTCATGAAAATCTTAATAACTGTGTTGAAACAGCCTCAAACAAGTAAACTGTTAGAAGATCACGGTCAACACGCCTGCTTTTTGAGCTAATGAAATGATAAATGTTGTGATGTAGTAATGTTACCAATATATATATATATATATATATATATATCTATATATATATATATATATATATATATCTATATATATATATATATATATTTGTGTGTAACCAGTTCCCATTGTAGGTCACTTCAGAAAATTTAAATCACTGCCATATTCATCTTTAACACTTAAACGAGGTTGACCCTTATGCATAGAACTTCCACATCATTGCTGCGTCATACCTAAACAGAAAGTTCATTACTATCACACTAAGGGCACTCTAACGGATAGAAAGGACCCTCCGTTCCAGTATCTATCCAGCACTTTCGAAGTTTAGCTACCTTTACCTTTTTTTATCAGTGCACCGTATCCCCACATCTATAACCAATTATATCATTTTAAGTGTACACATAATCTTATAGTAAGCAAAATTCCTCAAAAAAGCTTCAACATTTTTTTCCCTTTCATTCATAATCACCATGCCCACTTCACCTTTGTGAAAATTTGATTCAGCCTCCTCCTCTCAAAACTTTCATGGGCCTTGCCGCCTTCCCTGCTTCACTTATTTGCGATTTAATTCTCTCACCTTACCATCTTCCATTATGTTTACTAACAAATGCTTACCTTCTTTATCTACTGTCATGTTGTCACTTAATTATATTTGATTAATGTCATTGGTTAAATGTTAAATGTTAAGCATTGTATTATTCTGTTAGCTCTTTTTCCTCCTCTCTAGTGGTTTAATTGTTTAACGTTCTGGCTAACGACTGTTTTGTCTTTTTCCTGTTTTAAGAGTGCGTGGGGCTTTTCTCCCCCCTACGGGTGGCCGAAGGGTAGTGTACTACTCCTGTGGGAGTTGGAGACAGATGTTCTCTGGACCTTCGTCCGGACACTTGATTAACCTGATTTTGCCAATGCTTTTGATTGATTACCGCTTTGAGGATATTTGCACACTGAACATATATTAGATCTACCCTTGCCTGCAGCTTCAGGATTTATGTACTTATCATGGGGACCTCGCTGTCCAATGGTACGGTATTTTTACCCCCTTTATTCGCGACAATTTGATTGGATCACTGCCCGCGTGTTAGTGGAGATATAGCCAGCACTGTGATTGGGCCCTTATCTTCCTGCCACCCTGTGTTAGTCTCCAGACGTGGAGATCTATTGATTTGAGGAGATCACGGGTTTATATTTCAAAGACCACCATAGGTTACTTTAGTGTGTATATGTTAGGATATTCTTTCTTGGTGCCTTTCTCCTTTCTGGAACCCCTCCTTTTTGTGTTGGAGTGTGTTGCATTCTGTTGTTAGTTGGGCGAGTGATTTTTGCCTTGTGTTTAATTAAGGATATTTGGTTTTCATATTACTTGTGTATTTCAAGGTTCAGGTGTTTATATTTCTATCTAGATATTTATGTATCAAATTAGGAAATTTTTCTCGAGTGTTTATTTTCACCTCTTATTTGGATTGGCACATTGGTTTATGGTATTGTGGTACGATTTCACCCATTGTGAATTTCGTATCCTATATATATATATATATAGTGAATACCGGTGCTGACCATGTTGAGTAATTTTGTTGCAAGTGTATGGTGTGGTGGTAAAACAGGCCATCACACTACATTTTCAGTTTTTCCTTTTTGAGGAACTTTTCAAACTCCTGCAGCATTTCAATTCATTATCCCCAGTTAACACATCATTATCTGCAAACATCAGCAAATACCCGCTCGATTCCTTTTTTTTTGTTTTTGTTTTTTTTTTACCCACACCGTTCATCAATGTATCCATAAAGATATTAGACAACCAAAGAGACCTAATACACCATTGTTTTGACTCACTTTTGCACCAAACCAGTCACTTTTTATGAATTTATATTCTAATTTTCTCATGTAAAAGCTTCATTTTCACCAAAAAATCTTTTAATCACCCTCAACAAATTACCTTCTACTACATTTTCTATATAACTTCTGTGTTGTTCTTAGGCTATTGTCTTGATTTTTTTTATTCCTCTAAAAATTTACGCTCAATTCCAGTATGTTCGAACATAAACTTGCATTCTAAATATCAAAATTGTTTAAATATGTTTCCGTTGGTGGAAAGCCAACTCTTCAAATTCTGGTGAGATCCATAAAAAGAATCAAATTAATGTAATAAGTATCTCAACAAGACCTGGGAGCTAAGTATAATTTTATTATAGCTCAAAAGCTTTGAACTCTTAGAAAATAAAACTTATCAAAATTAGCATTATGTTCCAATTATAGAAATGGAGCAATATCAAAGCGAATGATGGTTGTGAATTAAAATTCTTAGAAAGTGTCCTGATTTGAAAGATTTGATAAAGAGTGGATTATCTGAGACTGAAAAATCAGCTAACGGTGGAGTAATATCAGAAACTTAAAATTTCCAAATCAATTAGAGTGGATTATTTCATTTATTAGCCGATAAAATGTCGTATGTCCATCCTAAACTACACCATGCATTGATAAACCTGTTTAATAATTGCGAGTGTTTGACAAACATTTGTGTATTACATTTTACCTCCGAATTTAATTATGTAGCTTTATATTATCTATCATCTTGTGCCTTTTAAGGCACTTAATTGTTATTGCTAATACTTTTCTATAAAACTGAGACTAGGGTAAACTTGATAATCGTGTGATTCAGATAATTTTTAACATCATTTGCGTATTACTCTGTAACTGTTTTGCAAAATATCAGTCAGTTGCCTGGAGGTTTACTTTCTATAAAAAAAAGAAATTGGAGAATTCCATCGGGATCGAGACAATCACTAGACGCTTTTCTTATAAACTAAACTTACACATCATCTGACCGTTATGATTTCGTTTTATTATACATGAACTAGATCCTTATATATCTAACATCTATATAGTAGTTTCCTTTGGTTTCGGTGTCGAAAACTCCACCTCGCAACAACATAGTTGTGCCCTAAATATAACGTTTTCTATGATACTCGAAAAACCAAAACAAAGGTATGATATCAGTTTACGTCATTTTTCCTTAGATAAATTATATTTAAAAATACTAATAAATTTTTTATTCTAAATAAATTAAAAATTTTATGAAATTAGCAATTTTAATCATATTTATATATCTTTTTTTAATGTTACTTCTACAGTGTTACCATGATTCGGCAATCCTCTTTGCGTAGCATGTTAGCGCCTACGCATCCACTGAGAAACCTAGAAACTCCTAAAATCTGTCATAAAGGAATACTAAAAGCTTATAAGAAAAAACTAGTATCCAGTTTGCCGTCTTAACTATTATGTTGCATTCATTCTGGATCCAAATGGTGGCAAATATGGTCAAAATCATTATTATAATTAATTATAAGATATATAATAATATATATATAATATATATAGATATATATATATATATATATATATATATATATATATATGTGTGTGTGTGTGTGTGTGTGTGTATATATATATATATATATATATATATATATATATATATATATATATATATATATATATATATAAGTTCTATTATATTTTCACTGAAAATCAGCATGCAAGTACCGGACACATGAAGGTATTAGCAGCGCGTTTACTCGACAAGAAATAATTAGATTGAAGAATAAAATGCAAGTGCTCAGTGCGGTGAATAGCATCAACCACAATGGATATTAGTATAAGAATATTAGCAGAAACTAAAACTCAAGGAACGAGAAATAAAACTTCTGACAATTGTCCACAGTACTGAAAAAAGTAGAACTTCAGTCATTCCAGATTTTATGCTCTTTCACTATTTCCTCCTCCTAATCATCCTTCAACCTTTCATACTCCAAATGAACTTAGCCGCTAATTCATCTTGGCCGTCTACATTTTGTTTCCATTCTCATTTAGCATCCACACTTCACCTTTATAATGGAACATCAGATCAGCAGTCCTTTCTTATGTTCCAAGTTTTGCCTCCGTCCACACTCCTCTTCCCTTACATAGCCATTGTACAGCTTCTGCTGGCTTCTTAGCTTTCCATGTTCTATAGTTCACCTTTTTCCCTCTCATGCTCCCACTATCTATTGAATACCACCCAAATACAACAAACTTACACACACACACACCCACACACACACACACATATATATATATATATGTATAAAGATATTTGCCACGAAGGAAAAATAAACGAAAGAGTAACTGCGAGACCTTTCGACGTTTCCACGTCCTTTACTGAGCAGAACTGACATTCATGGGACAAAAGACAAAACAAGATGGTTCGTATAACTGACAGATAGGGATTATAAAGAGATTAGTACCTAGAATACGACACACCTGGAAGAGAGTAACCTTCCCAAGCAAGCATAAACAATGCTTGTGCTTGTTTATGCTTGTTTGGGAAGGTTACTCTCTTCCAGGTGTGTCGGATTCTAGGTACTAATCTCTTTATAATCCCTATCTGTCAGTTATACGAATCTTCTTGTTTTGTCTTTTGTCCCATGTATGTCAGTTCTGCTCAGTAAAGGACGTGGAAACGTCGAAAGGTCTCGCAGTTACTCTTTCGTTTATTTTTCCTTCATGGCATAGCTATATCTTTATTTATGGATTTATCACGTTCCTAACTTTCGTGATTCAGTATACATATATATATATATATATATATATATATATATATATATTATATATTAGGGATATTTGATATGCCTTAATATATATATTAGGCATATCAAATATGCCTAATATATATATATATATGTATATATAATATATGTATATATATATAATATATATATATATATATATATATTATATATATATATATATAGTGTGTGTGTGTGTGTATATATATATATATATATATATATATATATATATATATATATGTGGTGTGTGTGTGTGTGTGTGTGTGTGCGTGGTGTGTGTATTAAGTACCAATACCTAACTTGCTGCGAACACATTTACAGTTTACCTATATACCAACTGGTATAATTACTTGATTCTCTTACACAATTCTTGTATGATAACCCCTTGATTGCCAAACATTCATCCTTGTGAACCAAACAAAAACTTCTTTCAGTTTTCTTCTGAAGATTGAAAAAGAAACCCACAAAATCACTGTGTATAACGTGTTTACTTATAAGTATTTACATTCTATTTTACTCATCACTCGATTACTTTCAGGCCCTATCTGTGGCCCTTTTTCAAGAGATGCGTAGGTTGTCAGCCTGGGTCAAGGCCCAGCTGACACCTTACGCATCTCTTGAAAAAGGGCCACAGATAGGGCCTGAAAGTACTCGAGTGATGAGTAAAATAAAATGTAAATACTTATAAGTAAACACGTTATACACGGTGATTTTGTGGGTTTCTTTTTCAATTAATCCTTGTCTAAACATATTCATGTCTCTGGTGCTAAATCAAATTCCTGCTAGGCACTTTCCTTGCTAAACTAGGTGATATGTATCTGTAATTTTTTCTCTCTCTTCGGTATCAATTCCTTTGATATCAAGGAACAATATTTTTCCTCGCAGCCATGTCTGTGAAACTTTTCTCACATCCAGACCAGCGATACAATACCCAGTTCCACTAAGTCACTCAGTCAAAATATTTGACCTTTTAACTGCCCTTTCACATTCTCAGTTGTCGGTTCCTCAATCATTTCCATATTCACCATTACCTCTTCCACTCTCTTACCTTCTAAGTCTCCCTTTCGTATTTCCAGCGCATTAATTCAAAGACTCCTTTGGTACAGGACAGCATTTCTTCTACATTAATTATTCTACTAAATGCTTTTGTTTTAGGATCAGCACTCAAACGCATATATATATATAATATATATATATATATATATATATATATATGATATATATATATATAAAGTGTGTGTGTGTCTTTTATTATTTATTTCTTTTGTGATCCGATTGTTATTTTGTTCACTTGTTTCCCGTTCTCTAAAATGCTGTATCTATTTCTGGTGATTCGAATTATATATATATATTATATATATATATATATATAGATATATATATATATATAATATATATATATATATATATATATATATTGTGTGTGTGCGTGTTATGCAATTCATATCGGGACATAACAATAACAGGAGCAGTTTTTATAGCTACAAGCAAACCAAGTTTAAATACCCATTCGGAAGGTGCCACGCTATTGTCCGCTCAGCCGAGAAGAGGGATCCAGGGTCAAGGCTAACAACGTCGAGTAGAGCACCGCCAGAGCACCATACATGAAGAAATCAATAACTTTAATAGAAAATATAAGATGTAGAAATAGAATGTTGAACCACTATTGCAACGTAGTTTAACCATGGAATAACATATTATGTAAATATTATGCAAACAACTAATCATCCCATTGTAAATTGTAAACCAAACACTGTAAACAAGAGATATGGGAACCATTCCCCGCAATCCAATCCTGCAGGTATAAACAGAGTGGAGGAAGCCTCTATGCATCCAGCAAGAGCCCGTGCCGTCATCGCACTGTCTTAATCTTCAACTACAACAGCTTTTTGTATTAGTTCTTGCTTGAAAACGCCCGAGATACAGATAAATGGACCATAGCAATGAATAAAAAAACACACCATGACTCTGTGTACTTACCCCGAAGTTTGGAAGAATCATTAAAACAAGGAAATATGAAAAAGTCTGCATCAAAGATAATGCCAAAAAGGCTATTCGGCCTATAATAGAATAATATATTCATATAATATATATATAATTTATATATATAATATATATATAGATATATATATATATATTTCTTGTTTTTTTTTTTTTGCTAAAGTACTGATGAAGGCGACGTCGTCTTGTAAGTCAATAGTACCTTCCGGATTATGTCTTCTACCTGTTGATTTATGAGCACGAAATAGGGAGAATGGTTCTACTATTTAGCAATAATTACATCTTTTGTACACTTCCTTTTGAAAAAACCTGGACCATTTTAAGTGGTGAATTTGGTTGTCTATATTCAATGTTTGGTAAATAACAGCTTACAATATTCTTTATATACGAGGAAACAAACACATTCGAAAAAAATATCAATAAATAGGTAGTGTTGTGGAGCGCTAAGCGCTCGCCTCAATTTATCGTCAGCGAAAACGGGTCTGGCAACAGTGCTAGTCTGAGATCGTCCATGTTGGTTTGCGAGAGAACCCGCCCAGTGGAAATCTGTAGTTTGTGGGAAGCAAGTGACGGGAGGTTGCCATTTCAGGGTTGTGCAAGTGATTAATTTAGTTTTTAAACAGCAGTTCATTGAAAGTTCCGGATTATGCAGGCCATCAAATGCGTCGTCGTCGGCGACGGGTAAGTTTGGAGATCACCTGTCATTAGTTTAAGCTATTGGTCTCCTCCTCCCTCCCCTCCTCAAACCTCCCCGAAGAGGGAGTTAGCCTGACAGTGGGTTCGCCTCGGACTTTTAAGATGCTTCTATACGTATTATTCCATCGAAAATTAACGCTTGTGGGTCATTTCCAAAGTTAGTTGTTAGATAGTAAGGAAACAGGCATACTTGAAACGGCGATAAACTTCTTCAAAGAACGAGACACAGGAAGGACATCCTGTGGCTTGGGGGTCATAGGATGGATAGGATAGGCTCCGTCGAGAAACTAGTATGAGAAAGGTGTAGCCAATGCCTCCGTACTTATGTGATTTAGACAGGTATCCAGAGTCATTTTAGTAGCCTTTAATAAAGTGCAATTGTGGTAGCTCAGAGCAGCTTTGGCTTTGCTGGGCCTCCATACCACCTAGCTACTATTTAAGCTAGGTTAAGTAGACTTACCTAATTATATCCATTTTAGGATCCCTAAGTTTTTTTTCACTCCGTATATTTTTGGTACTTCTACAGAAGCAGTCCGCACGGACTGCAAGGAACGTAACCGCGGATACGACATCCACTAGGGATTGGGGCGTCCAATGTATTTCGTCGTGTTTAGTACTGGCCCCTGGGGGTTAATTACAGTCGTCCGAATAAATATTACTTAAAATTCTTGTTCAGTAGGTAAAACTGCATAGAAAACCTGCAACTGCCATAGTCTAGGCCACCACGAATAAGTACCCTAGATCTACCATATTTGAAAAAAAATTCCAGGTACCTAAGCAAAGAAAATACTAGGGTAAAAAACCGCATGGTACAGGGGTGGACCATGTACGATCAATGTGTACAACCCCCAAAAAAGTACATTATAATGCGTCCTGACATCGGAGATGGGCATCAGACGCAACTTGGTGTTGGTGAGAAACGGAGCTAAAGACCTCTACTCTGGTGTCAGGACGCGTTATAATGTACTTTTCTTGGGGTTGTACAGATTGATCGTACATGGTCCACCCCTGTACCATGCGGTTTTTTACCCTAGTATTAGCTAGCTGGAAAAAGTAAATTTCCAAGGGAATAGGCCCGATGTCCCACTAGGTATTGCTTAGACCTACCAAAGTTTCAAGGTAATACCTAGTACTAGCACTGGGTAGGGTAGTGCAGTTTAAAAAGGTAGTTTCCTTTTAATTTACTATTAGGCATTAGCCTAGATAAATTTTCAATGCTTCAACCGAGCGTATATTGACATTCAGGCTATGTCTAGGGCTCTAGGCTACAGGCAAGGTTAACTAGATTACCCAATCTCTCATTCAGTAGCCAGCCTCAGGACATACTGGAATTTTCAACTTACTTATTAGCCTGTTACCTTTTCATCCTTTTTATTTCTGTAGATCTAGGTAATAACACTGTGTTGGGTGTTTCTTTGGAAGTTGCAGTTTCCTACGGTATTTGGGTTGCTTATTAAGAATTTACTGTTATTTTTGGGAGGTTGACTGAAATTGACGCCCTGGGGCTAGTACTAAACATGGTGAAATACATTTAATGCCCCAATCCTTATAGGATTTCGTGTTCGCGGGAATGTTACTTGCAGTCCGTGCGGAGCTAGTGCCTAGAATTACCTTTATTTCTAATTAACCACAAAGTGTATGGGATCTTTCCTAGATAACTACCCCTCAAGGGTTTTCAGGGTCATTATCTAGGACTGTTATTTCTTGGAGGGCATTATGGTAAGCAAAGGTGAAAACATACTGGGTTAAAACCCTTGGGGGTCACTATCTAGGAAAGATCCTGTACATGTATTCTAATTACCTGACAGCATATCAGGCTAGTGTAAATAGTAATCTCACAACAGGTTACAAATTATCATACTTCGTTTTCTGAGGTACATGGGAACTTGCTAATGTTTAGTGACTGGAAGGATCAACAGGATTGATGAGGTATAATTTTAAAGGCATTATTTACAACTACTATCCGACTTTCAACCTGCTCGACATACGACCGCTCGTACTTACAACCTTACTTCAGACAGTTGACCATTGAGTTACTTGGCACTGGGCCATCTCATGAGAACTCTCATCACTCAGGCAGCATCAGTTTGAGTTACCCTGCCCTATCTGCAGCATCATTTGGTATTAACTGTACTGTAGACTGAATTGCAAACCAATTTACGTAAGAATCGACTTCTGACATGCATGCAAGAACCTAACCCCATTGTAACTCAATGCCTGATGGTACGTAATATATACTATTACATAAATGATTAAAATGTATTAGTAGCAGTACATTATGGTAAAAAGATTGAAATAATGATTGTACTTTACATTACAGTACTAAGTAGGCACTTATATAGCAAAGGTTTGATAGTATAGCCTACCCAGTATGTTGGCCACTTTCTAAGGTTCGACTTACATCCATTGCGACTTACAACCAGTGGGTTGGAACCAAACTTGGTTGTAAGTAGGATAGTACCTGTATATGTTAAAACTAACAGAATTTGTACATTACTGGTAGTATTTCATTTACATGGAGTCATATCTTTAAGGTTGGTTATGGACATTTGATATATTGCAAATTTAGGAAAATCATAATGTTAAAATTGCGAACTTAAGAACACATGCATAAATAAGATGGTCTTCTCCTCTGTTAAGAGTCACCAAGCTCATTCACTTTGCAGTTTTCTTTGACCTGACATTTTTGACATTTTTTGGTCTTGAAAATTAGGCTACTGTAATTTTGTAGGCTTCATTTCTTGAAGCCAAAACTAATAAATTCAACTTGTTCCTCCTCAGTTTTTTTTTTGCCATGTCACATTACAATTTGAAATTTTGATACCTATAGTTCCAGTTCATTGTATCCCTGCCTAACCTATAACAGTTTTGTCAAATAATGCTCTTTACATTTGCTTTATTAAATAGTTCTTCAATTTATTGTTAATTTTAAAATGAACCTTTTTCTAAGTATAAATTAAGATCATACAGTTAACATTCATAATTGACACTGAACTATTAAATCATTGGGATTTAAAGCATTTTTAATGGATTACCTTATAATACAATGAGCTGCACTAATTTAATGTGAATTTCTTTGTGTTTTTCCCTCCAGGTGCCTTAAATTTGCACTTGACACATTTACATGAAATTTTTTTTCATGGAAACAAAAATCTGTCATTCTTGAAAGCAATCTCTCATGACCTTGATTTTATAGAAAGGGGGTTGATAAGTCCCAGCACATTCTCTGTCAAAGCACAGTCCAGAAGAATACCCACCACTTTAGTTTTTATCCTTACTAATACCATATTTTTTTCATATCGTCACAGCATGAGTTTGTCTTGTCGGTGCTCAGTGTAGTTGGGAATTTGAGCTTCTATTTAGAAATATAATTTCTTCCTTTTCTTTACTGTTTAAAACTTATATCATGAACACATTCTCTAGGTCACTAAAAATGACTTTGACATTATTAACGCAGTTATATAGCTGATTCCTGGTTTTTGTTGTTTGTAATCAATGCATGGGTAGACTTTTGTTCAGTGATTTATTACTAGCACAGAAAAAAACGTATTGAGTAATGAGTATGGCTTGCCTGCCTTTACTTTGATTAACAATTAGGCTTAGTACATGACAAATGATGGAAAAATAAAAGCGGATGATAAAGTTAGATGGACGAGGAGACCTGCTTATTGTTAGTTTTTAGAGAATAATTTTTATTAAAAAATTTTCCTACAACAGTATTGTGATTACTGTAAAAGATTGTTCATAAATAACAAAGAATATTCATGTAGATGAAAAATACCCTCAGTAATTTGACAGAGTTGTCAAGGTTGCCCTTTTTTTTGTCTAAAACATATACATATGGAATTAATCTTACCTACTGTTGAAGCTAGCTTTATCTTTGCACCATTTGGTGTGAAGTTAAAGCTAACTTTAATAAAAGGAAAGTATCCAAATAATTTTATCGTGAAAATTATAATTTTCCCTCCCACATTTCATCAATCAATCACTTAGCAAACCACATTCTAATTGACCTGAGCAGCATGTGTACAGTGCTCAGTAAGTTCATCTAGCTGGGCAGAGGTGTTTTTTCTCCTTCCATCCAGGCAGTGAATTTTTGCTCCACATATCCATTTGCACACTGGATGCTTTTGCCATTTAATGCTGTAAGTTGGTGCTTTACTACCCTAATACAATTCAACTTGTATTTTAATATTTTACTTACATTTTTATTTATTAATAAATTTGTTAATTTATTTGTTTTTTAATAACGGATCTCTTTCTGTATTTCTCGTTAATTTGTTAATTCTTTCAAATTAACACGATATTCTTTGGAAGCTTGAATGACAAGTCAGTGGCCCCTGTGGTCTTGTTTCATAGGAAGAGGGCTCATTTTCTGAATAACAACAACAACAATAACCACTTGTTCGCACTGAAAAAGGTGCAGTCTGATGCACAGTAACTACAGGAGGTACGTTCCGGATGGCCATTCGTATCTTGAATTCTTTGTAAGTTTGTTTTTAATATGTAGTAGTGCATAATTCGTATTGATGTTTACATTCCTGAGTTAACTCGGGAGTCATAGATTATACTATTTTCACTGTATTTTAAAGTCTTGCAGTATTACAGAGAATTACTTTAGATGTTAGAAAGGTAAAAAAATGAAAATAAAATTTAGATTCATGCAACATTCAAAATTTGTAACTTTTTCATGCTTTGAAAGTTATGAAATTGGAGATAATTTCACAGGGAGAGTGTCTGACATTGGACGTTCTCAAAGTAAACGATGCATACCTCCATCTATTGACAAAAATACATAGGTACTAGCAAATGTTTCCTAAGGGGGAGAGAAAATGCAGAAAAAGGAGATTCTTCAAAAAAAGTTTAATTGGGAAGATTAAAATAAGTAGGCATATTTTACGAGCAAGAACAAGTATTCTTATGATTGTAAGAAGGGTACATGGTAGTTAATCACAAAAATACTCAGGATAATCAGGGTGGGGTCATTAGCGGAATAGGTGTGTAGAGCAAAACATGAACTTACAGGTGGCAAAGGGAGCACTCTAAACACTTTCAACTTGTGACCCTGTCTGTTTGTATCATGAATGTTTGTAAGTAGGATGGTACCTAGTGTGGATATGGGAAGTGCAGCTGACAAAGGAATTAATGTAGTATTTATTTGATGTTGGAGTTTTTAGTATTTGCCACTGCTGTTACT